>NC_056726.1:703391536-703566536 GCF_019279795.1 Protopterus annectens
TTCTACCAGTGTTTCTATGACTTCGAACCACTGCAGGACTGCCCATATCAGCTTTCTTGGGCCTTTGTCATATGTTTTCTCCAAGTCCAGAAATGCCCAGTTTGACTCTTCCCTCATGTCCAGCTTCTTCTCAACTGTCTGTCTCACTGTAAACATTGGGTCAGTTGTGCTGCATCCTGATCTGAATCCAAACTGTTCATTTCCCATCTTACTTTCTACCATTCTGCTTACTACTCTGCGTACCAGTTTATCAGTCATCCTCTCCAGAACTTTCATGCAATGTGACAGGAGTTTCATACCACTGTACCTGCCAACAGCTGTGGATGTCCCCTTTGTTGTTGTACAATGGCGTGATTATGCTTATTATCTTGTCATCTGGGATATGCCTTTCTCTCCATACTACTATGAGTACCTTCAGGAACCATTTCTCCCCTACCTCACCCAGCATCTATATCATATCTGCTGTGACCTCTTCTAAGTCTGCTGCTTTCCCTGACTTCATTTTCCTTAGTACTCATTACTTCTATGATGGGCTCTTCTTCTTTTCTCATTATAGAATATGTCTGGGGCAGTACAATGTTGGTGGGGCTTTCTTGATTCATAAGGTGCTGGAAGCACTCCTTCCATTTGCCTTTGATGTCCTGTGGACTGATGAGCAGGTTGTTGATGGCATCTCTTATGAAGGGTGTCTGACTATCTTCTTTATCTTTCTGTCATTGTCTTGCAATCTGATATAGTTTGTTTGTGCCACCTACTGAGTCACTTTCCAGAAGCTGGTAGAGTGCCTCTGATGCTCTGTTCTATGCTATTGCAAATCCTTTCCTAAGCTTCTTTGTTGGCCAACCAGTATTCCTTCCTAGCCTGGCACATCTTTTCTATTTCCCACTTTCTCCTGTCATCCTTCTTTCTTTTGATGACTTCTTGGATTTTTGCATTCCACCACCAGCTTTCCTTATGTACCTTATTTCCATACCTGACTTGGCCATATATCTTTCTGTAGTCCTCACACATGCTATTTTGAGGCACTACCATTCTTCTTCAGCTCTACTTATTTCATCTTACTCCTCTTCTTGAGGTGCTAGAGCCCTGAGTAGTTCCTTGAATTGTAATTTCGCTCCAGTCAACTTTCAGGTCTTCAGCCTGATCTGTGTTGACCTTAGAGCATTCCCTGACCACTGCTTTCACTGATTGTGGCAACCAGTGGTTTATGTTGTGGGCCAACTGTTTTACTGGGAATGACTTTGCAATCAATGATTCTACTCCATTGTCCTTTCCTTACTAGGACGAAGTCTACCTGAGTTCCATGTTGGCCAGTCTTGTATGTGATCTTATTGTCTCTCTTTCTGAACCATGTATTGGCTAGTGTAAAGCCATTTGTCAGACAGAAGACAAAAATGACATCTCCTTTATTTCTGTTGGCCCACCCATGTGGAACCAGGCGGTCGTCATATCCTGTTCTCTCTGTCACAATATGTGCATTCAGGTCACCCATTGTCAACACCGGTTTTCCTGTTGTCCTACTTTATATAGCAGGCCCTGCTTACCTGAATGAACTCTTCTCTTTACTATTACAAGCCTTCACTATCACAATGAATACTGTCCTATCATTGGGTTGGAGTCTCATTACCAGTTTCTAGCCAGTTCTCCCTCAGTAGTAGATTCTGGATCCCAAGCATTGCTCTTCCATCTTGTCCCTTGGATACATAGGATGTCCATCCTTCTCCATAACATCCACTGCCAAGCTCTGTACTGTCAGTGAACCTACATTGAGTGTAACAAATTTTAGTTCATGTTTCATGTTTGTCAAGTTCATTAGTTTTACATCCAGGTTTCATGCAGGCCAGCATATGGCTTTATAGCAGGCACACACTGATAATAGGGGCACATACACCCTTCCCACCATTAGCATGGCGGTAGGTCAGAGTCCTCAACCCACTTATCACTGGAAATACCCATGACCATTTGGCGACATTAGTCAGCATTACCAAATCATCTACAGCTATATTTTACATTATTAAGTGGGTAGCCCAGCCAGTGCATGCAGTCTTTAATCCATGTTCTCCTGTCTTGAGGATACTGTGCACCACAGTAGATGCCCAAAGCAGTCGGTCTATACAACTCTTCCCCCTATGGGGCACCATGTAGAGTCTGTACTGCTACCCACAACTCCATTGGTGAGTTTGAGATGGAAATCCTCAGCATGTTTTTCACAGCTGGTAGGAACCCCACAGAGACACAGGGAGAACATGTAATCTTTAAATAAGTATTTGGCCAGAGGTCAGGATTGAACCCTGTACCTTGTACTTGGAAGGAAAAGGCTTTAACCATTATGCCAACTTGTCTGTAAAGGAAAGTAAAAAAATCGCTGTGTGTGTGCGTGCGTCCGTGTGTGTGCATCCATGTGTGTGTGTGTGTGTGTGTGTGTGTTTGTGTGTGTGTACACACACACACATATATATATATATATATACATATATATATATATATATATACATAATACACACACACACACACACACACACACACACACACACACACACACACACACACACACACACATATATATTTACACACACACACACATATATATATATATATTTGAGTATGTAGATTTAATACATAAGTAAAAAATTAAGTAAACAATCTCTCTCTCTTTGTATATAAATATATTATAATATGTAGATTTAATACAAATGAATTATGTGCTGTGATCTTCATTGCTTTTGTGATCGTTTTAGTGAAAGCACAATGAAGATACGGTTCATTTAGTATAAACCACATCTACATTGTCTCACTGTTTTTTTCTGGGCATCCAGACACAACAGTACATTGTTTATCATGGTGGCAGCTCCAACATGAAAATGAATATTGAGACCACATGTGTGATGCAGTTATAAGTGACACACGATCATGGAAGACTGTTTGTTGATTTACTGGTATGACATCATTTCTAAACTATTACTCATGTAAATAATAATAGTTAAACATTTGGAATTTTAGGAAGATTGAAGGTGGCACTGAGTACATACTACTGTCTTAGTTGAGTCTAGATAAGGTCCAACTTCAAATACCTCTCTGCCATCCATGTCTAAAATTAAGTTTTGAAATTGCCTAGGGAGTGGGAATTATGAATCCTCCCAGTTTGGGACCTCCTTAATTCAACTGCACGACAGTTAGTCAGGATATATTTAGCCTTTACTAAAACCTGCTACGTGTTCCTCAGGAAATAAAGGTGCTATGAGTAGACAGCTTAACAAGTTAAAAGTATGGAACAATTTGCAACTACTTATTTGCAGTGAGGTCTCTCCCTCCAGCTATCTGGTGCAATCAGGTTCAACCCAAAGAGAGCATCAATGCTAAGTTATATTATGTTATGTTATGTTATGTTATGTTTTGTTATATTATATATGTATTATGCCAGGTTATGTTATGTTATATTATGTCAGGTTATGTTATGTTATGTTATATGTTTTGTTATATTATGTCAGGTTATGTTATGTTATGTCAGGTTATGATATGTTATATTATGTCAGGTTATGTTATGTTATATGTTATGTTATATTATGTCAGGTTATGTTATGTTATATTACGTATTATGTCAGGTTATATTATAGCTATATTATGTTATGTTATACTGTATTTTGTATTATGTCAGGTTATGTTATGCTATATTATGTTATATTACATTATGTATTATGTCAGGTTATGTTATGTTATATTATGTCAGGTTATATTATGTTATGTTATGTTATGTCAGGTTATGATATATTATGTCAGGTTATGCTATGTTATATGTTATGTTATATTATGTCAGGTTATGTGATGTTATATTTTATGTTATATTATATCAGGCTACGTTATGTTATGGTAAGTTATATTACATATTATATCAGGTTATGTTATGTTAATTTATGTTATGTTATACTGTATTTTGTATTATGTCAGGTTATGTTATGCTATATTATGTTATATTACATTATGTATTATGTCAGGTTATGTTATACTATATTATATTATGTTATATTATGTCAGGTTATATTATGTTATGTTATGTTATGTTATGTCAGGTTATGATATATTATGTCAGGTTATGCTATGTTATATGTTATGTTATATTATGTCAGGTTATGTTATGTTATATGTTATGTTATATTATGTCAGGTTATGTTATGTTATATTATGTATTATGTCAGGTTATGTTATGTTATATATTATGTGAGGTTATGTTATACTATATTATGTTATACTGTATTATGTATTATGTCAGGTTTTGTTATGTTATGTTATGTATTATATCAGGTTATGTTATGTTATGTTAGGTTAGGTTAGGTTAGGTTAGGTTATGCTATATTATGTATTATGTAAGGTTATGTTATGCTATATTATGTTATGTTATATTATGTATTATGACAGGTTATGTTATGTTAATGTCAGGTTATACATACATACATACATACATACATACATACAAATGTTTCAAGCACCGGCATTAATGCCCTTCTAGCTTGCCAATATACCAAAACACTTGTTCCCATAATAAATGTCCAGGCTGTTCTTGAAAATATCTAAACTAGTACTTGCTTTAATGTAATTTGGTAGTCTGTTCCAAGCATCAGCTACTTTGTCAGAGAACCAATTAGTACACTTCTCATTCCTATAGTATCTTCTATATAGGTTATCTGATGATTCTCTAGTATTTTTTGATAACCCCAAACACTCCCAGAGGTAGTTGTTCCTAAATGCCCTATATACATGAATAAGATCTCCTCTTAAATATCTGTAAGAGATACTGCACAAGTTCAGATATTTTAGTCTTTCATAATAACTTAGATTTTCACATCCACAGATGCCCTTGGTATATTTCCGCTGTACTCTTTCCAGTTTATTCATGATTGCTTTCCTGTAGGGTTTCCATATTGTTATTCCATACTCAAGTTTGGGTCTAATGTAACTAACAAACAATGACTTCATTATGTTTGATTTCCTAGACTTTATAAATCTTTTTATACAACCTATAGTTCTATTACTATCATTATTCAATTGGTTCATATGATTAGAACAACTCATAGCTGAATCTACCCATATACCCAGGTCCTTAAATGAGTCTACAGTTGCAATCACTGTGTGCTGTATTAAATATTCACCTTTCAGTTTATGTCTCCCATATCTCATATGCTTATTTTTTTATGTATTTATCAACATATTATTCTCCTGTGCCCAAATGGTCAATTTAGTCAAATTATTTTGCAGACATGCCTTATCTGTAATACTTGTAATCAGTTTACCCAATTTCAGACTGTAGAACATCTCAGATGAAAAAGTAAGGTCTAAAAGATACAATCTAAACAAGTAAGGGCCTAGGGCAGAGCCCCATGGGACACCTTGACTGTAACCAAGGACAAGGACTTGTGTGTGATACTTGCCATGTCCTATTTGTAAGCCAGGCAGCTATCCATCTTATAAACAGTACATCAATACCTAGTTATACTAATTTATTGATCAGTGTTTTGTGTATGACCCTGTCAAATGCTGAAGTTAAATCTATATAAATCACATCGCAGCACAAATTTTCATTCATAGCTGTTATTATATTGTTATAGAACATCATGTTACAGGTGGTAATAGATCTATTTTCAACATATGCATGCTGATATATGGTTTCAAGTCCCAACCTATCCATTTCTGACAATAACTTATCCAGTATTACTTTCTCCATTATTTTTCCACAACATAAAAATAGACTTAAGGGTCTATATGATTCTGGATTTGTCCTACACCCCTTTCCCTTAAAGACAGGTTTAATAAGTGCATGTCTCCAATCTGGAGGAATCTCCCCGTATTTATATGACCTAGTGAATAATAAATATAATGATAATGTAAGTTCTTGCTGAAGGTTATGTTGTTATGTCAGGTTATGTTATGTTATATTATGTATGATGTCAGGTTATGTTATGTTATATTATATTATGTATTATGTCAGGTTATGTTATGTTATATTATATTATATCAGGTTATGTTATGCTATATTATGTATTATGTCAGGTTATTTTATGTTATATTATGTTATATTGTGTATTGTATCAGGTTATGTTATGTTATGTTATATTATGTATTATGTCAGGTTATATTATGTTATGTTATATTGTATTATATCATGTATTATGTCAGGTTATGTTATGTTATGTTATATAATGTCAGGTTATATTATTTTATATTATATTGTGCATTATGCCAGGTTATATGATATTATGTTATATTAGTTTAAATTATGTCAGATTATGTTATGTTATAATATATTATGTCAAATTATGTCAGGCTATGTTATGTTATATTATATGTTAAATTATGTCAGGTTATGTTATGTATTATGTCAATTATGTTATATTATGTATTATGTCAGGTTATGTTATGTTATATTATGTTATGTTATATTATATAAGTATTATGTCAGGTTATGTTATGTTATATTATGTATTATTTCAGGTTATGTTATGTTACATTATTTTAAATTATATCAGGTTATGTTATTTTAAGTTATTTCATATTATGATCAATTTTGTTAGGCTATGTTATGTTAAATTATGTCAGGTCAGGTTATGTTATATTATACTATGCTACATTACATTACTTCCTGTTGTGATATTTTGTTTATGTTATGTTACATCATGTCTCAATGTTATATAATCTGTATTTTGTTCTTGTGCTATGTTATGTTACATCATATTAGTTTACATTGTATTGTTATGTAATGTTAAATTATATCATGTTATGTTTATTACATTAGATGTTATTTATTTTTATTGGTATTTATTTACCGAGACAGTCCACTGGGCCAAAATAAGCTCATTTTCAGTGCAGGCCCAGGAAGAAAAGCTCCAAGGTAACAATAAGATTTAGTTTCAAAATAAGTTTTGAACAATTTCAAAAGATCCAGAGAATTATATTAAGAAATTACCAAATAGACCTTTTCCTTGCCATCAAGGCAAGAAGTACAAGAAAAAACAATTTGTAAGTTTCAAATAAATTAAATACTGTTGTACAGTATGATAGGGACATAGTTCAGCAGTAAATTGGAAGAGTAGAAACTATGGAATAGAAACATAGGAACTGTTTGATTAAATCAGAAGGGTCTAATTATCTAAAATTCTAAACTAAGTATTAATGAATTAATGGGATAGTTATCAATTAAAACGAAAGAGAGAGTCTGTAAGTGTGAAGAGAAAGTGAGTGGTTACGATAAAGTACAAGAATTGTTTAGAAGGGAGCAAGCTCACAGAAGCAGTATAATTCAGTCTAGGAGGTACCGTACAAATAGCAGAGAATAACAGTGCAAAAAGGGGGAGCCTGGAGAAAGACAGGGTGAGTGACAGAGGGTTTCTGTAATTTGCAGCTGGTATAGAGAGAGGGATTTACATTAATTAATGTTATATAGTATGTTATAGTTTTATATTGTTGGTTTATAAATCTACAGTCACTAAGTACATACTTAGGCACTTGTTTGACTTGCGTTGCACTTGTCTGACTTGTGTTGCACTCAGGAGTGACTGAGATGCCAATGTTACAGGTAAGTTTCCTAGGGTCAAGTTGAGAGTTACAGGGAGAGCCAGGTAGTTAGGCACTTGTTTGACTTGTGTTGCACTTTGGGTAAGAGTGACTGAGGTGCCACTGTAACAGGTAAGTTTCTTAGTTCAGTTGAGAGTTACAGGGGCAGCCAAGTACTTATGCATTCGTTTGACTTGTGTTGCACTTTGGGCAGGAGTGACAGAGATGCCAGTGTTACAGGTACATTTCCTGGGTCAATAGAGAGTTGCAGGGGGAGCCAGGTACTTAGACAGTTGCTTGACTTGGTTGCACTTTGTCAGAGCAACAGAGATGCCAGTGTTACAGGTAAATTTCCTGGGTTAGTTGAGAGTTAGAGGGAGAGCAAGGTACCTGAGTAATTATCCCTTCTGTCGGCAATGCACATCACCAAAACATTAGTTACAGCTCAGAAAGGAAAAGAGGTACATTGCTATGTCTTGTTGTAATCTGTTGTGTTCCATTATGTTAGTTTATGTTCTTTCTTGTTCTTCTCCAATCAGTATGTTGTTATGATGAATTGAAATTGTTGAGTTTTTGTCCTTCTGGATATAAAAGAACAAGAAACATATTTTGAAGTATGTTGGATCTTCAAACTTGTGTAATCTTATGAATATAACAAAAAAGATGAAAGATCCAGAACTGCAAATCTTGTGAGATCTAATTGCTCTAATTCCTGATGGATTAATGATTTGCATATCACTAAGCCAGAAAATTCAAGGGAAGAAAGTGGACTTGGATGCTTATTGAGAATTTGTATTGTTCCTGGAGTGAATAAAGCAACTTTTCTGGCTACTTCTTTTTCCAGGCCATAAAGAGCATGAGTTAATTATATGATGGACACTGAGCACTGGGAAAAAAACACTGTATACCACTGTGTGCTATGCTATGTTATGAGATACATGTTATATACGTTTCTGTGTGGTGCATCCAGTTGGAAAAGGTATGTACTTGCAGATTACTTATTACTGAGTCTAACTTATGATAATCAAGGATAGCATTTCTGTAGTAACCTATATCCAGGTAACTTGCATATTTGAAGTTTATCTTTTTCTGTATGCATCCTGTCTGTTGTTATTGCCTTTTATTTATCTGTGTCTACTAACATATGTGTATTTTATTCTGTTTGGAGACGATTTTAAGTAAAGTTCAACTAATGATCTGTAAGCTCCTGTGAGTGTCATCCATTATTTTATAGAAAGAAAGCTGTGGGGAATTGCAAAGTTTTGGTTGCAAGTCAGTTATTTGGGAATAAAGAAGCACTGGAAGGCAAAGATTCACAGAGAGAGTAGTGAAACAGGGGCCCTAGGGTGCTTGGCCAAATACTCAGTGCTATATGTGGTCTGTGTGCAATCCAACCTAGGTGTGGAGGTTGGAAGTCCATACCCCAGACTGCAGTGCATTATATTTATGCTCTTGCAGCCAAGTTGTAATTTATGAATTAAATATTGAAACAGAATTGTATGTATTTTTGCTATTATTTAATCCTTGGTTGGCAGTGGTGGGATTCAAACCTCATTGGTGCCAGCCATCCTTATGTCAGAGTGTGTGGCATCCTACCATGACTGTGTCACATTGTGGCAATTATGTTAATTACGTGAAACATATACAAGGTACTGATGACTCTATAATATGGGACAAGGAAATTGTGAAGATGTGTATAGAAGCTGAACATGAGAGCTGTGGCCTTAACCAAGTATGAAGATATAACAGTAAGTAGGCAAAAGGCAACTAGGTGGAACTTGCTTATCAGTAAATCTGGGTAGATTTACTATTTCTGTGTACCAGCTGTTTACCAGGACACAAAGGACAGTTTCTAAAGTACTCATTAAAGATCACTGTGCTTCAGAGCTATTCATTGAAAAATAACACTTTGGTTTTACAGTAATTATTTAGCTAACATGCAGACACTGAAATGGCAATACAACTGAATACAAAAAATACTGTTGCTTCCAAATGCATATTAATTATAATTTTTCTTAGAAACTATATGGAATCAATTCAAAGACAAGTGTTTGTAATTTACTAAAATGCAGTCATAAAGTTACCTGCAGAACAAATAACTCCGGCAGCAGCTGTAGAATTGACAGCGTTATTTGGTAAGACTTCTCCAGTACATTGATCCATATAATCTGTGTTTGAACAACTAAATATTTTTAAACAACATTGGACCAGAAAATAAGCCAAACCTAGAATCAATGACAGCTTCAATTGCAAACCCATATTCCAGCCTTTGACAAATAGCGTTTGTATCATATATATCCCATCCTTCCGTTGATACGGCACTCCAGGTGTTGTTATACAGTAGCTCAACAATCCTGGCAGAAGGCATTGTCATAGTCACAAAACTTGGATAAATGTAACCTTCAAAGGAAAACATAGTTGGCTTTCTGCTATCAGTACTTAGACATTTTTACAAAAACAGAAAATCACATTTATAATCCATCCAGCAGAATAGACATAGCTTTAAAATGAAAACATTTGCAGTAAATGTACTCTTCACATTGAGCTAATCACATCTGGATATAGCTATTTAAACAATGGTATCTTTTAAATTTTGTTTTCTTTAACATGATAGCAGAAGAAACAGCTATGCTATCTAATTTGATCATTAAGTACATTTAGCGATGTAGTTCCTGTTCGTATCTCTCTTTACTCTTATATAGTACTGAACAATCCCATGCATTCTTGAATACCTCCCTGGTCACCTTCTCCATCAACCACTTTGGTAGTCCATTAGCATCCTCATGTTATACTTTACAAATAAGTAATTTTGAAGATCTTGTGAGTAATTAGCTCCTACAGACTGCAACCTCCGTCTTTCTTCATCACACTTGCCTGAAATGATTTTATGCTGCCATGTCATGTGCCCATTGTCTCTCCTGTACTCTACTGAGAAGAGATCCACCTGCTATAGTCTCTTGTTATATAATTTCTCCTTTGTGCTTTGCTCTGGACTCTTCCAAACAGCTTGATGACCCTTCTTCCTGCATACCTTCTGGAAAAGTGCACACTTTACTCTTGGTGTGGCCTGTCCATGGTCCAGTAGGATGAGAACATTATTCCTTTTCACTTATTTACATTTATTAACCATGACAAAACACAGTTCCCACTTACTGGCTTTCCCAACTTTTGTTCCCCACCTTGCCTCCATGGACATCTATATGCTACATGGCCCCACTGGTTGCATTTAAAACATTTAACCCTAGGTCCTGGATGTGTACGTGGACTAGTGGCTTCCCCTGCGACTGGCAGATTTTGTTGGAGTAGTATGGGCTGCCCACCATGGGTTCCCCTTAGACTCTTGAGCAGCACTGGGTGTCCCTTACCTGTGCTGTGATGCCCTGCTTGCTAGGTATAGGTCTCCCTTCTTCCCCAACTCATCTACAGTAAGGCATTGTCTATCAGCTAACCAGATCCTCAGGCAAAGTGCTAAGGGCTTGTTCCCGCACCAAAAGGTCTGCTCGCCCTTCAAAAGTGATGACCTGACATCCACTCACCCACCTATGAAAATAAGTGCTTAGTTCAGCAACATATTCACACATACTTTCATCTGCCTTCCGTCTATGCTCACGCAACCTTTTTCTATAAGCTTCAGGTGTTAACTTAAAAGATTCTAGAATTTACAACATTATAATTTAAGCAGTCATTATCAGACAGTTTGACATTGCAGCTACAGCTTTACCACGAAGTAAGGGGGTCAGGAACCGTACCCAGAGCCCTTAGTCAACATTATACTGTTTGCATACCCTCTCAAACATATGAATGAAACTATCAAAATTATCCCTTCTGTAAATTGTGGAAGAAATTTACTGACCTTTGTTGCTTCTGGGGTTCGTTAACTCCATTCCCCATTACCTCCATGACTCGGGCGAAGAGTCAGCATCTCCTTTTCATGTCACCTCTGCCTTTCCTTCTTCTCAACTTCCAGGCATAGCAGTTTCTCATTTTCCTTAGTCTCTCTGCTGCCTCTGTTTCCAAGCACTTGGCCTGTAGCTCAAGTCTCTTTAACTCCAGATGGATTTTTAAGTCCTTTGTGGAAAGGTTGATTTGTCCATTTTCTGAGAGTTACACATCTCCATGGCCAGTCTGATCATCCTCCTGGCTGCTAATCTCTGATGCTGCAATAATGTCTGCTTTAATCAGGTTGGCATGCACTAGTCATTTAGACTGGCCCATCTCAGCCAACTGTCTCCTTGTCAGCTTCCCATACTCTTCTGCTAACATGTTTGTTTGCTCTCCCTGACTAACTAATCTAACAAAAAAAAAAAAAGAATTGTGATATGAACTCTGAATGTTCACTGTGTGGCTCATTAAGAGTAGAAGCACCTTCAGTGATCACTGTACACAAGCTACAGGAATTCAATATCCACACCACCACAAGCCAATTAATATGTGATGTGGCTAACTCACCACTATCAGCCAATTAATATTTGATGTGGATATCCCACCACTGCGACCAGTTAATATGTGATGCCCCTGCACTGGCCCAGTAATCAAGGAGCCTTAATCCTCACCACTAGCACCAGTTCGGGATGTGCACATTGGGAGGATAACAAGTACACACACAGTAAAGTACAATTTGGCTTAAGAGCACACAGAGATCACAGTCAGTCTGGGGCTGGTTTCTCCCTCTCTTTAGAGATCCCCAATAAGACTCCCCACTGGCACAGCTAAAGGGTTCAGATCTCAGCCAAGTGGTCAAGCCAAAGCCTCCAGCACGCTCTCTGTTCAAGCAGTGCTTCATGTCCCTGCCCAAGTAGCTGACACACACACACTTTGAGATTTGATTTATATACAAACACACAGACACTCCTGGGGAAGGCTGGCACAGGTTCTCTAGCTATGCCCTCTTCTGCCCAGACTATAAAATAATACCAGCTGCTACCAATCACTACTTATCAGCTATTAAAAGGCCCTTATAAAGGGTGACCAATTCTACTGTGTAATGTTACTGTTATCCAAATGGTGTGTCCAAGACTTGAAGGCTATTTAGGAGTGACCTGTACAGTGTTACCAAATACATATGCAAGTACTCTAAGAGCTTAAATATCTCTAAACAAACCAGCCACAGGGCAAGCAGTAATGGCCATAGGTGCTAGACAGCAGCATGTGGGTCCATCAGGTCTTGTTGCAGCCTAGTGTTTAATGTCCCATTTGACATCATTGCATCCCCCTTCTGCAGTCCATTACATGCTTACATGACTGACATACCTGTTGTAGTGCTCAGGAGTTCCTTCACAACAATACAAATGGTTAGGTTTGTGTAGTCACTGTCTGTCTTTGTGTAGATGGGTTGAGACCTGTGTTGCATAGGCAGCAGCTTGCCTTTTGTATGTACTGCTCATGAGCAGGTGATGGACTGTGCATCAACTGGTGTCTCCCACTTGCTACTTTCATCCAGAGCAGCTATGTTGCCTTTCTATTTGCCAATGCCATAGCAACAGAGTGCTGTAATTACAACCTTTGTGTGTGCCTTGCCCCTTTTCCTTCCCTGTGTGGAGGACATTATGGAGGTGTAGGGGCTAAAGCTTCACAGACAGTAGGTGAGAATACCTCTGAGGAGAGGACATGTGGAGACAGCCCAGCAACATGGGGAACAAAGGTCCAGAATTGGGTACAGAATGTAAGTCAGTAGTGCTGTTATACAAATAAAGGGTTTCTAATTTAACAGGGTTCATCTGGACATGCATTTTCTGTGTGACTTCACATACCTGTAAACTGTCCAGATGTCCACACACTGCCTAGGGGTTCACCTGTTATGTTTGGTCTGTTCCTCAGAAAACATCTGTTGTTGTGAAAGAAGTGAGATACTGTGAGGATTGTGGTCAGAGTAACTGTTGACATCCATTGGTGTTTCAGACATCATATCCTTCACGGATGTTATGCTACAACAAAGCCAGTGACACTGTCAACTGTTTCAGTTTGTAACACCATTATATGAGATATGTCCCCCTTTCTGTCCCCCTGTCTCCCAAGTATGTCATGCTTTATCCAGATGTCTTGCAGTAAGAGGGTCAGGGGTATGTGATATCATTATTTATTGACTGCGCTCAAGGTCTCATCCCATTGACTTAGCAGACTCCTGGAAGTGGTATGCGGCAGTGGCCATGAACATGGTCTCACACCCTGGGCATTCTGTGCAAATCTGTACATATGAGAGTTATGTATGTCTGGCCATTCTGAAGCATCTGTCAAGATTGTGTAGCACTGTTGTGTGTAGATGTTTGTTTGGCTGAGTAGGGAGAGTAGCAGATGTGAGTGCCACAGTTCCTTTTTCTATCTGACTGTGCATGCTGCTATGGCTGCTGGTGGTCTATCAGGTGTGCATGTTTGTTGGGGCAGACTGAGATAGGTTGTGTAACACCTCTGGATTCCCAGAACACTGTGAGCTGGGCCAGTATCTGTCAGTGTATTGTGTGACTGGGAATCAGCATATGTTCCTTCAAACAGTCGTTCTACTCTAGAGTTAATTTTGGCTACTGGTATGTTGTTTTGACTGTGGTGCAAATGGTTGTGGGTGGATATTTATCCACCACAATCTGCTCTTCTCTATGGTTCCATCCCTGTAGTGCATGATATATTTGGATATACATGGGTAATTGGCCAAAGCTGATTTTGGTTAGTGTCATGTTGGTTTTACTGTGTTTCAGAAGGTGCTGGTTGACATGGTTGGTAGCTGTCATGGGTTTTTCTATTCTGTTACATGACTGTGGTTATACTTCTCCACTGTCCAGATGTCTAAACACTGTCCTGATGTATGCCTCATATGTTTTGTCTGTTTGGCCATAACAGTTGTGGGTTTCTGAGAAATCACTGGATGATGTGAGCATTGACATCAGTAAATTTCGACATTCATTTGTGTTTCAGACCTGGAATCTGTCTGGCATTGTATGTAAAAGAACACTATGCCACTCTAGCAGACTTCTATGCATATGACAGCCATATTTCAAATATGTCACTATTGTTTGCCCTTTATCCCCCCATTTGTCAGGCTTTTTGCAGATATGTTGCAGTAATAGGTTGGTTATCTGTCTATATATCTGTATGGCAAAAAAATAAATATATCTATCTATATATCTCTCTATCTATATATCCATGTATCTCTCTCTCTCTCTCTCTCTCTCTCTATATATATATATATATATATATATATATATATATATATATATATATATATATATATAGTTTTATATATATATATATATATATATATATATATTATATATATAGATATATATATATATATATATATATATATATATATATATATATATAATAGTGATATACATATCTATATATATATATATATATATATATATATATATATATATATATTATATATATATATATATATATATATATATATATATATTACTGATATATATATATATATATATATATATATATATATATATATATATATATATATGTCTAGAACAGTACTATGGATATGTAATTCCCCCTTATATTGAATGACTGTTGAGCATGATATGTTTGTAAAACATTGCAAATTCCTGCAGCTGAGATGGTGTAGAGGTATGTTGCTGTGATTGCTGTGCTCAGGGTCCTGGGTTTCAGACTAGGTTCATAGGTTCATACTAGGCTATCTGCCCTAGGGCATTTATAAGCCTAGCCAGAGTGTGTATGGCTTTCACCACCCATTTTAAATTAATTTTGCTATGCCCTTTTTCAAGGTTAGTATACTGTGCCTCTGTCTAACAGTGACACAGAAGTGATACCCGGGGTAAACCTACGATCTCCCATCCACTCATCAAGATTCCTCTTGAAGAGAGTCAATGAATGACTCTGCCTAACCTGGACTAGGATTTTATTCCAGAAGGGAGCCTCTGGGTTATGAATCTGTCCCTCCAGCATGTCCTATTTATTTCAGTGCTGAGGTTTAAGTCCCTCGAGCGCGTAGCTCGATGGGATTTGGATTTTCTGAGCTGCAGCATGTCCATTAATTCCGGGTTGGACATGGCTTTATACGTCAGGCACAGATCGCCTCTGAGCAGGCGGTATGCCACTGAGTAGAGCTGGAGTTTCTTTAACCAGGCAGCATATGGCATCTGTTTGAGCCCCTTGATCCTCTTGGTGAGGTACTTTTGGGGTCTTTCCAGTTGCTGCAGGTGTCTGGTAAGGTACATCCCAAAAGGGGCATTGTACTCAATTATGGGCCTGATGAGGGATGAGTAAAGAGGCACGATGACCTCCCCTGATCTAGATGTGAATCTCTTCATGATTAGGTGGGCTATATAAAATGTTTTTCTAACCACTTTGGCCACGTGATTGTCAAATGAGAGATTGCTATCAACTTGGGTCCCCAGGTCCCTAATTACTTCTTCTGTACTTAATGGATTACCACCTATGTGGTAATTTGTGGGCACTTTGTTTTTGCCAAAGGGGATGACTATACACCTTTTGGCGTTTAGCTTGAGGCCATGGCTCTGGCACCAGTTGTCTGTTTCTATGAGGCCCTTTTGAAGGATGCTTGTGTCAGCTGGAGAGTCTATTATGGCACCCAGTTTGCAGTCATCTGCGAACTTGGTCAGCCACAGTCCTTCCATGTTGGCCTGTACCTCCGAGAAATATATACCGAACAAGAGAGGTCCCAAGACTGAGCCTTGTGGGACGCCACTTGTAACTGGTTTGGAGTCTGACATGGCTCCAGCTATTCTAACCATGTGGGTTCTGTCCTTGAGCCAGTTTGCAACCCATCTAGTGACATAGGGGTTTATATTTAAGCTGGTGAGCTTATCTATAATGCCCAAGTGGGGTATTGTATCGAAGGCTTTTGCAAGGTCCAGGTAGGCTGTGTGGACCACCTTCCCTTTGTCAATGGCCTTGGTGACTGTTTCAAAGAAATTGACCAGGTTTAAGAGGCAGGATCTGCCCTTAACAAAGTCGAACTGGGTAGGATCCAGTGTCTGTAGGTCCCCAATATCTTTATTTATAAGGTCCATGATGATCCTTTCCATAGCTTTGCAGACCAAGCTAGTGAGACTTATGGGGCAATAGTTTCCAGGATCCGTTGAGGCACCACCTTTGTGGAGAGGGACCACTGTTGCTGTACGCCACTCTTTGGGTACATATCCTGTAGTAAGGCTGAGATTGAACAGTAATTTTAGGTTTATGTTTAGCTCTTCTTGGAGTTCATGTAGGACGCAGCCCGGGACACTGTCTGGTCCCATTGATGCTGTGTTTCTTGCTTTGGAGAGGGCAGCTCTTACCTGAGCATCTGAGATGTCAGGGGGGCAGCACTCTGCTGGGATAGATATTAGCCCTTTTGGTGGGGAGGGGAAGTTTGCGCTGAACCTGTCAGCTAGGATGTTGGCAATGTCTGTGGGTTCGGTGTATTTTTTGTCATATTGGACTAATTCTGAGCATATCTGGGAATTTCCACACAGGTTCCTAACATAACTAAAGAAAGCCTTGTGATTATCCTTAGTGTCCTGTGCAATTTTTCTCTCGAAGCTGGCCTTAGACGATTTTATGAGTGCCCGTAGTTTTTTGCTAATACTGATCAGAGATCCCTTCCCTTTTTGGGATTTTGCTCTGTCATGAAGTAGCTTCCTCCTTCTATTGTATAGTTTGTTTATGGCTGTCTGCCTTTGGAGGATTGGGTCTTGGTTTTATTTGGGATTGCATGATCCATGCATTCCTGAAGGTGTTCATAGAATGCGTTTATAAAGGATTTTGTGGTCTGGGCTGTATTATCCACAGGCCGGGGGGCTTTGAAGGATTCCACCTCAGTTTTGAGGAGTGTGAAATTTGCTTTAGAGAAGTTTTTCACTGTGGTTTTCTGGGCATGGGGTGGGGTCGGGATGTGAATATCCAGTGAGATTAGTTTATGGTCTGATCTTACCAGTGAGGGATACACTTCTGGTCTGGAGCATAGAGTCCCCATGTTGGTGGTGATCAGGTCCAGTATGTTTTCCCCTCTTGTGGGAGTGGTAACAAGTTGTTCCATAGCATTTCAGTTTATAAATTCTAGGAACCTTTGGGCTAGGGTGTTGGAGCTAGAGTAATGCTCCCAGTCTATGGTTGGGTAGTTGAAGTCACCCAATATAATGGTGTTTGGAGAGATCTTCATATTTTCCAGTGTTCTCAGCAAGGCCGAGTGGGGTTCCTGGGTTTGGGAGGGTGGTCTGTAGCAGGCTATAAACTGGAAGGCAGTTTTACCCACTGTTAGTTGCACATGGATAGTCTCTGATGCTTCGTGCTGTGCCACCAACCTGGAGGTGTGGGTATCTTTGATGAATATTGATACTCCCCCTCCTTTTGTGGTTCGGTCCAAGTTTTGGGGTCGAAAGCATGGTATGAGGTATAACCTGGTAGTGCTGGGGTGCTCTCAGAGCCTTGAACCAGGTTTCTGTTACTGCACAGATATCGATGTTCTCCATGCTAAGGAGAGTTTCAAGTGTGTGCATCTTGAGGTTTAGACTTCTGGCGTTGAGTAGCATTACTCTTAGTTTCTTATCCCTTGTGATACCTATGGTGGTGGGTTTGTCTTTTGAGCCTTGCCTAAAAAAGGCACTATGGGGTAGCAAGAGCCTTTGCCAATATCCAAAAGCCCAAGGGTGACAGGTGCAAGCCATCCCTAGCGAAGCATCGTGGCTTGTCGAGCATGTCATCCCAGGCTGACAGGCATTGGATCCCCTTTGAAAGACACCAATACTTAAGCAAATTGTTGAAATTGATAATCTTGTCTTCATACTGTGGCATCATTCTTGTTGAGGGTAAGATGCTACTCAAGGTCAGGGTCATACCGGCCTGGGCTACATGCTCAGAGAGCTCCTCTATGTCTCTTTTCATGTAGTCCAGGGAGGTACGTCTCAGGTCATTCACACCAGCATGGACAATGACTGAGTCATATTTGTACTTGCCTTGGAGTGACCTGAGTGCTTGTGTTATGTGGCGGATCCTAGCGCCCGACAGGCAGCTCACCGTGACCTTCTCCTTGTTCAGCCTGGTGAGTGGGACATCAGTGTGCCTGATGATAGAGTCACCTATTACAAGTGTATCAGGTGTGTTGTTTAGCCTTAAGGGCTGTGACTGTTTGGCACACTGGCTTTGTGAGCTATGTGTTGCATGTGTTTTGTTTTGGGGTAGCGGTTGCTTGGATGTCTGCTTTGGAGGTCTCTGCTGCTTAGGCAGATTTTTATTTAGAGCCTCCAAGTATGTTTCTGTGTGTTTATGTGTTTGGTTTGCTGTCATGGTAGGTCTATGTGAGACTGGAATTGTAGTGAGTGTGGTTTCCTTCTCCTCCTGACTGGTTATGCCAGTACTGAGTTGAGAGATCTTAGCCTCCAGTTTGGCTATATGGTTGCATCTGTGTTGGAATTTTTTGGGAGGAGGAGAGGGTTGTCTGTGTACATTAGGCAGTTGTAACATTGCCTCAAGATTCCCAGGTTCACCAGCTGGACCGGAGAGGAGATTGACAACTGACCTTTGGATATGCTAGAATAGTATTGGGAATTCCTTTATAATTGAAAAAATGGCCAGTGGGGAACAAGTTACTCAAGGGGAGTTTGTGAGGGTGTAGTGCTTTTAATTTTTAGTGCTGACTTATATAATTGCTTTAGTGAGCAAGTGCTAGGCTTTAGCATAGGAATAGGGTGTTTATTATGAGAACTAGATCAGTTCCAAGGCTCAAACCCAAATAAGTGACACTGCTCAATGCCGCGCTATGCACAAAATCACCCAAAGCTGCGCTACAGCGGGTTTTATACAGGCGGACTTGAAAGAGCTAGAAATTGGCCCAAAACAGCCAACAGACTACCAGATTCCTGCACTGGGTACACTCCTCCAGGGACAGATAGGCTGCTCCAAGCTCCCCACTGCCAATGGTGAACAAAGAAGCCTCCCTCTATCCAAGAAAGGAAATGGCAACACAGGAACTTTCCAAAAGTCCAGAATACAGCAAAGCCTGTATTTGGACTACTCTAGGTCAGGAAAGACGGGAAACAAGGATAACTTTTTTTTTTTTTTTTTTTTGCAACAAACAGCAGGAAATTGCAATAAATATGTAACACAGGCTAGCGGACTTGAGTGTGTAGCCTCAACAAGTAAATGCAACAAACAGGACAAACTTTAAAAGTGCAAGTGCAAAAACAACTTTAGACAGTTTAAAACAGTACAAGAAGCAGAAATATTTGCAGTTTAGCTAGATCGGACAGTCACCCAGGTAGTAGCAGGAAAAAACACTTTTATCAGGTTAGCAGTCACTCTTTTAGCCTCTCTGCTGTTAGCACCACTCTGCAGGACCACGAGGAGCTTGGCTGAGTAGTAACAAGTGCAAAAACCTCGCCAAAGTGGGTTTTAACAGGGGGATTTGAAAGAGCTAGAAATTGGCCCAAAATGGCCAATAGACTACCAGATTCTTGTGCTGGGAACACTCCTCCAGGGATAGATAGGCTGCTCTAAGCTCCCCACTGCCACTGGTGAACAAAGAAGCCCCCCTTAATCCAAGAAAGGAAATGGCAACACAGGAACTTTCCAAAAGTCCAGAATACAGCAAAGCCTGTATTTGGACTACTCTAGGTTAGGAAAGACGGGAAACAAGGATAATTTATTTGTTTTTTTTTTTGTTTGTTTTTTGCAACAAATAGCAGGAAAATGCAGTAAATATGTAACACAGGCTAGCGCACTTGAGTGTGTAGCCTCAACAGGTAAATGCAAAAGACAGGACAAACTTTAAATTACAAGTGCAAAAGTGCGCTAATGCTGGCTTTAAAGCAGGGGGTTAGAAAGAGATAGGAAATGGCCCAAAACGGCCCATAAGCTACAGGTCACTGGGCTGGAACCACTCCTCAAGGGACAGATAGGCTGCTCAGAGCTCTCCACTCTCACTGGTGAACAAAGAAGCTTCCTCCTATCCAAATAAGGATATGGGCAACACAGGAACTATGACACAGCCCAGAGATCAGCAATACCTGAAGACTGGACTATTCTAGTTCAGTAAAGGCGGGAAACAAGGATTTTTTTTTTTTTTTTTACAAAGTAGCAGAAATTAGGTACAGAAACACAGTAAATGCTTTAATCCGGCTAGCTCACATGAATGTGTAGCCTACCAATTAAACTAAGCAAAAACAAACTTTAAAAGTGCAAAAAACAACCTCAGAGATACAGGCAGGAATGCAATAAAACAACTTTACAGAGCTTATTTAGTAAAAGAAACAGAAAAGTCTATATATACAGAAAAGAAGCTAAAAACATTATTTTTCTTCAGTAATGTTAAATGACCTGAATGAATGATATGTTTGTAAAATCATTACAGATTCACACAGCTCAGATGGTGTAGAGGTACATTGCTGTGATTGTAATGCACAGAATCCTGGGTTTGAGACTTGGCGGGGCTGAATATTCTGTTGCTGGGCACAACAAGGGCAGATGGAGGCAGAGTGATTAAGGCAGTTGTAAGCTGGTTTGCGCAGTTTTGTGTGGAGCTAAGTGATACTAACAGATGGTTAAGCCCTGTTAGCTTTGCTTACTCCCACTTACACCTGCGCTAATTCTTTAAACAAAAGAAAAGATGGTGATAGGAAAGTGGTGAAACGGGGGCAATCAGAGGGTAAAACATTATGATAAGCAGCTATGGATGTGCAGGACTGGTGTAGGAAAGCACCATAGCTCTACATTTGTTTGGCAGCAACAGCTGTGCATTACATGTATAGAATTTGGAATTTGCAGCCTCACACCCCACAGGAAGAGGTGTTGGCAACAGACATTTGCAGAGTAATCAATGGGGTTGATTGATTAGTTTCACTGTACATAGGGGTGAAATGTATAGCTATGTATGAGGCAATTTGCTTTTTGTGGGACAGATTCCCTTTTTTAAGGTGAGAGTGGGATGTTAGGGAAGGGCTGTAGGTATGTTTGGGGAAGTAGGTTGGGTGGATAGGTTGCATTTGCAGACAGACAAGACAGACAAGACAGCAGACAGGGGTGGTATATGACACATGAGCAGGGTAAGCACCTTTGATGGGGATAGTGGTTGGAATTTGAAACCCATGAGCCCCCAAATGGATACAGTGGGTCTGAGGTCCCCACCCATAAGCAGTCAACACTGCCCCTTGATGGCCATGGAGGTGGCTGTGCTGGGGCTGGACAGGAGGGGCAGCCTGCCCCTCAGGGTGTGCCAGGTGGACCTCAATCTGGGGCAGCTGCCCACCCATCTCTGAATGGTGCTGCACATCAAACCCTGGTCCTGACTGCAGGTGACAGGCTCCTGCCAGCACCTGTTCCAGGGGGGACAGGCTCAGTTCCCCGAAGCAGTTCCGCCTGAAGGTGGTACAGAACCAGTGGACATGGAAGGCCTGGGTTGGGTTACAGACATGCTAGGGCCTGATGCTACAGCCAGATGAGGTGGGACAGGCAGATCCACTGGGATCTGCCTTCCCAAACATGCTATGGTGTTGAGGTTTTAAAGAATATGTTGGTTAGTCATGAGCAAGACATTTCCAGATTAGTTATAACAGAATGCATGGGTGTTCCAATTAACCCCATAAAACAGCTCAGAAGCAGTTGCATAGCAAAACAATCACATGCATAAATGGAACAACAGTATGCACTGTAACAGCATGCCAGTAACATTGACGGCAACAAGCCACCAACACTGGTATTTGAACAAGGTATGTTAACATGCAAACAATCTGATATATGAAAAATAATATAACACAAGTCCCAACATTAGCTTTGGAGTAAAACATACCCATAGTATATGCATTTTAGTATGGATCCAGTATGAGGAGTGGGGGGGGGGGAGACAAAAAGTCCATTGACAACTGCTTATGCTTCTGTTTTCCATAACAGTACTGTGCAATACTCTATGGGTCTACCTTCACTTTACATCTGCCTATGACCCATAGCTTCTATAGCACAAACATACCTATTAAACTGTCAGCCTGGAATGGTATGGGGAAAACTGTGGCACCTCTGGGTACATGACTAGAGGGGACTCGTACATGTCAGGGTTACATATCTGGCACAGGAGGGGTACCCTGAAGTGCTGTTATGTGAGTGTGCTACTGGCATATTTCTAATGGTTTCCTATCTGTGTCCAGAGTTATTGGCAGCAGTGACCACTAGCCATGACAGAGTGACACTTGAGAGACATGTTTCGGGAAGAGTGCATGTTGTATGTACCTATCCTGCTGTCATTTGCAGGTATGTGGTGGGATAGTTGAACAGTTGTACACAGTTTATAGTATAGTTTATAGTATATCCTTCACACAGCTACTACCAACATTTACTTACCTGTACAACCCATGGAGAAAATATCTGTTAACACTACCTGACTATTTTTACATTTATTCCTGATTCCTTATGTGTAGATCTGCACACATCTTAGTAGCACTCCCTAGATTTGAACCAAGTATGGGTGTGCAAAGTTTAACAACTAAACTATTTATCATCATACTGAGCTACTGGGGAACTGCTGTTTCTAGCTTCACTGGTTTCTGCTTAATAGTCTCTTGGTACTGGTTGCTACTTAATAGTCTCTTGGTTACAGAGTCTGAATTTGTAATCCTGTGATGCATGCATGACAGAGAGTTATTCTACCGTGCATTCATCCTTTGGATTACTACACTCTGGAAAGCAAAAGTTAACACAAGACAATGCTGGCTGGAACACAATTTAAACCTTTACACCTCACTATTCAGGGTTCAGAGCTTAGTGCAGTATATATTTCACATTTCAGTTATATCTTGTTTTATAGCTCCACGATCTACGGCTTTCTTACAGCAGGTTTACAAAAGATGCTCAGTTAGTGTATGCTGTCACAGCCACATTTGCTGTGAAGTATCTGTATACATTCTAAAGGTCTACAACAACATACCAGAATACACACAACAGTTTGTTTTAGTTAGTTTTATTGTGCATCAATATTACTCTGTCAAACTTTTTTATTTATTCAGTTCACACAGTAACAGTATACCTACTAGCAGTACACAATGTACTCCTTCTTAGCTATTTGAAAAATATACTGCAAAATATATGTGTACTCACCAGCCTGTTGGTGCAGCCTCAGCAGTCTGTTGGCATGGGCTTCGATGTTCATAGCCCTCTCTGCTACAGCTGAAGAGGAGAGAAACAAACATTATGCATACCTGTCTATCACATTCTTAGGCTAGTATTTGCTACAAACTACTTGATAGTGATACTTATTCACTACTGGAGCATTCTGTGCCTGTGCATCTTGGATCCACTTGGCCAAGAGTGCCCCATTCCTATGCTTTAGGTCAGCATAGTGGTGCCGTACCTGCTCACCAGTCCAAGGGATGCCAGTAGCACAGGTGAGATCACGTGCAAGATGGTCCCAGGCCTCCGTTTTGTACTATTAGCCCTAGTACTGGCCCTGCAGCAGTCTCTCGTCATGGTTTTTGACAAGGAATCCAGCCATGACCCTAGACTCCTGAATGCTCCAGCGCTGCCCCCAAAAGTGTGCTCCTTCTCCGATGCCAGACATGTTCCTGCAGAGATCAAATTAAACAGGTTATGGCTGTATTCCCACCAGCACAGTTTAAATAAGGCCATATTCCTGCCCTTTAAAGTCATTGGACCATTTCAAAAATGCTGAGCACAGCTTAGCAAAGCCCAAACCCACTAAGCTGGGTTGAGCAGTGCTTAAAGAGGTAATTGATGAGTACTGCTTAACAGTGGGCAAATCCATTTAGCTGAGCTACCTGATGCTTAGCAATCACAGGTAAGTGATGCTTAAACCTGTTAAGCATCGCTGGGCATTGCTGACCATTGCTTACTTTTCATTTAAATAAAAATATCAGGATAATGGCTTCATTTAGTAGGCTATATGATTGACTTTACATGACATCCCTCTATGTGCTTTCATTACATTAGCAAGGGGTGTGACTGTACTGTATGAGACACTTGTGTATACATGGGTGATTTCACATGTTATATGCACTCACGCTTCCATTTTATACCAGCTACACTTCCCTGTTTGACAGAAAGCAGTTAATACATCATTTGAGTGTAAAAAAATAATTTTAACACTGCTTTCCCATGTAAAAATAACTTACCTGTTTTGGTACTCGAGCCATAAACATCTGTATATAAAGCCAAGACTCTAACCACTGCATTATTTCAACTTAGCAATTTTAGCTGTATATTTTTATTATCTCCTATGGGATGTCTAAGCAAGGCTAAGCGGAGGGCCTTAAAGCACACACCCACCTAGCTTTGCTTAAACATTCCTTAAGATGTAAAAAACAAATATTTGTTATATTATTATGTTATATAGTGAGTATTGTGGCTTTCTGACAAGTCATTGAGGACTGCAGTCAGGAAATAATAGCGTACATTTGACTTTCAGGCTTCTATCTTTCAGAAATTCATGCTAATGCATATCCTATTTTCTATCCACTTTTCTAAGTGTGTGAGGGCAATATTTAAGTGGTGTCCCTATTTTTAGTGTTTTGCTCCCCCATTATTTGTGCCTTTGTCCACATGGACTGCTGATAGGGAATACTGTCATACATTTGACTTTCAGATTTCTATCCTTCGGAAAGGGTCTATAAAAGATAAATGAAAATTTACCTTAGCGAACGCTCTAATAATCAAAAATCCTGAACCTCTTTATGCTTTTTTGAGATCACAGTACAGTGAAGATCAGAATATTTGCCCTTTCCTCACTGTAGTGCTATCTCAGAGTTGGTATATATATTTAGAGGGGGGTTATGGGCGCAGCCCCCCACAATAGCAAGTTCGAGGTCCAGGATTTTCAATTATTTGAACATTCACTAAGGTAAACTTTCGTTTATCTAATATAGACCCTTCGGAAATTCGTGCTAATGCATGACCTGTTTTCTATCAACTTTCTAAGTTTGTGAGGGCAGTATTTAAGATGTGCCCCTTTCAGGGCTTTATCCCCCATTATTTGTACCTTCGTACACATTTCCTGCTTTAGCAGGTTGTGAGATGTTGTATGGCACATTTACAAAGCAGGGTGTGTGTCACAGAACCTGTCCAACACCCTCTGCATTGCTTTCCTGCTGCTGTATGTTTCTCAGTGTCCATGGACACTGAAATAATCATTTATTTCATATCAGTGTCTGCGGGCACTAAAATACTGGCTTAATATTAGAGAAATTCTCTAATATTATGCTGAATCGTGATTAGAAAGTGCAGTACACCACTTTCTGAGTGCAGGGGGTGTGTTCAATGTCCGTGCACTTCTTGAACACTCCCCCTGCACTCGTTTAGTGTTCATGTCTGTGTAGCTTAAACAGCAGCACGCCTTCATGAATATGCAAGGCGTGCTGCTGTGGATACACGGACATGAACCACTCTGTGTAGGAATACCACTATTCCTGCACTGAGTTTATTGAATCCCAGGGAACATTTCTGCAGGCTTATCTACAGCCAGATTACTCTGAACATTTGTCCTAGTTTGGTCTCTCTTATTTCAACATAATGAAGTAAAAAATGGGTGAAAAAGACCAAGAAAGAGAAAAAGTACAACTAGTACCTAGACATTGGCAGCATTGCTAATGGGCATATATGCTGTCTGAAATGTAGTTTAAAGTAAATCAAGTTCTGTTAATTGGCAAGAATGCTGTGGGAAGGCTGTTCCATGGCATAAGAGGATCAGTTTCTAAAGCTATATCATAATAATTGTTTGATCCCTGATGTCCAAAGGAAGTGTGTGGTGTGGTTTTAGTTCTGTGTTGGAACATTATCTGTTTAATAACCCACAAGGTGTCAAGAGTTATCATTGTGCAAGTATTGGCTGATAACATACCTCTCAACTGTACAGATTTTCATAGAATTTCCAGAATTTTGCCTCATATTTTTGGTCTGTTTTTCATAAAATTGTGGTTTTCTGTCAAATCATTGGCAAACTGAAGTCAGTAAATACACCAGACATTTGAGTTTTAGAATTTATACCCTTCAGAAAATTAATGCTAATGCAAAACATGTTAACCTATGAAATTTCTAAGTTTGTAAGAGCAATATTTAAAAATTGTCCCTATTTTTGGGCCTTTGTTCCCCCATTATTTATGACTTTATCCAGATCTCTTCTGTAAGAGGTTGAGCAGTATGGCTGGTAAACTGAAGCTTGTGCAAGAGGCTACACAATTTGACATAACTAAGTTGCTAAGTTAAGAATTAGCCAAAATGTGAATGACCTGTTAAAATGGTCTCCTTTTCTCAGAAGGTATGATTTCTCTTTTTGATTGATGTTGTTTTGTTGAAGTCCCTGTGGGTAGAGTGTGGGCAGTGTTCACTGCACAGCTGATGTCACTTTGTGTATGAGGACAGGCCCAGGTATCATGTCAAAGTTGTGAATTATTGTAACTGTAGGGAGGAGGGAATGATTGTGGCTGTGACACTGCCTGCACTTCCCACAGGCACCTTAGCAAAGGAACATCAATCAAAAAGAAAAACAGTTAAGATGCACTTCCCTCAGTTTATCTCAGTGACTTAAAACTTCCACTTTATTGGATCATAACTATGTTAAGGAAAGAGGAACCTCCATAGCTGCTCTTTACTTGTCTCATCCTCTCCAAACAGTCCCATCTCCATAGACAGATTCCCTTTAGGGTTTTATACTTAAGGCTGTTGTAATAGCAGAGAAATACCTCTGGCATTTTTTTGAAGCCATATTGCTCAGACACAGCTCCACGTGGTCCTGTTGAGTCTTCCTGGCTACAGAGAACTGAAAAAAAGCGACTGCTTTCCTGATTAAGTATCCTGCTGTTTTTTATATTTGTTTTACCTTCTACTGCTTACCTAGAGCAAGCTTTAACTGTTTTCATAGTTATTTACTGCATTTTTTATTATCTGCACTTAAAAGTACATTTTAGTCGAAATTAGTCTAATTCAAGTCGAAAAGTGTTTGTTTGCTGTTTAATTTAATTGTTTGGCTGCCCACTAAAGTGTGCTAGCCTGTACTACTGACTTATTGCCTTTTCTGCATTTAGCGCGGAGTTGCCACTAGAGCACCATCGGGCAGCGCCGGTTAAACAAGGTTAAACTGTTTATGGCTCCGTAAAGTCTGCTCTTTATTTTTTCCCTTAGAACTGCTCTACTTGTAATCTAAACAGTCTATTCTCTATCTGTAAAGCTCAGCACTTGTTCCTAAAGCATTTTTTAGTCAGGTAAAGCACTTCTATATTATACAAAGTACTTCACTAGCTTAAAACCCCCTTGAGTACCCACTTCCCTATAGGTCCTTTCTGACTCAGTTACACAGCAAACTTTTTCATTTCTTCTAGCGTGTCAAAGGGTCAGTTGCTAGCGTCCTCTCCTGCTCAGCTGGTGAATCTAGAATATTGAGGCAATGTTACAATTGCCTCATGTACACAGACAACCCTCTCCTCCTCCCACAAAACACAAATACATGCAGAGATGCAACTATATAGCCAAACTGGAGGCTGAGCTCTCTCAACTCAGGACTGGCAAAACCAGACAGGAGGAGAAGGTAACCACACACACCATAAACCCAGTCTCACATAGAACTATCACAACTACAAATCAAACACATAAACACACAAAGACATACTCGAGGCACTGATCAAAAATCTACCAAAACAGCAGAGGCCTCCAAAGCAGACACCCAAACAACTGCCACCTCATGACATAACACAAGCAACACATAGATCACAAAGTCAGTGTGCAAATCAGTCACAGCCCTTAAGGCCAAACACAATGCCAGACACACTTGTCATAGGTGACTCCATAGTCAGACACACTGACGTCCCACTCACCAGACTGAACAAGGAGAGGGTCACAGTAAGCTGCCTGTTGGGTGCTATAATCCACCACATAACACAAGCACTCAGGTCACTCCACAGCAAGTACAAGTATGACTCAGTCATTGTCCATGCCGGCGTGAATGACCTGAGACGTACCTCCCTGGACTACATGAAAAGAAACATAAAGGAGCTCTCAGATTATGTAGCCCAGGCTGGTATGACCCTGACCCTGAGCAGTTTCCTACCTTCACCAAGAATGATGCCACAATACAGAGACAAAATGATCAGTTTTAATAATTGGCTTAATTTCTGGTGTCATTCTAAGGGGATCCAATGTCTGTCTGCCTGGAATGACATGCTTGACATGCCACGCTGCTTCGCAAGGGACGGCTTGCACCTGTCACCCCTGGGTTTCCGGGTACTGGCAAAGGCTCTTGACACCCCCATAGTGCCTTTTTTAGACAAGGCTCAAATTCTAAACCCACCGCCCTAGAAAACAATAATGGAAAAAACTAAGGGTAATGCTGCTCAATGCCAGAAGTCTAAATCTCAAGATGCACGCCCTCGAAGTCCTCCTCAGTATGGAGAACATCGATGTCTGTGCTGTGACTGAAACCTGGTTCAAGGCTCCTGAGAGCACCCCGGCACAATCAGGTTTTACCTCATATCATGCCCGCCCCAAAACCCGGACCGTACCACAAAAGGAGGGGGTGTATCCATATTCATCAAGGATACCCACACCTCCAGGCTGGTGGCAACTCACAAAGCATCAGAGACCATTCAGGTGCAATTAACCATAGGCAAAACTGCTCTAAAGTTTGTAGCATGTTACAGGCCACCCTTTCAAACTCAGGAACCCCACACAGCCTTCCTGAAGACACTGGAGAGTATAAATGTCTCTCCAAACACCATCATATTGGGTGACTTCAACTACCCAAACACAGACTGGGAACATTACTCGAGCCCCAATACCCTAGCCCAAAGGTTCCTGGAGTTCATAAACTCAAATGCTATGGAACAACAGGTCACCATTCCCACAAGAGGTGAAAATATACTAGACCTGATCATCAGAAACATGGGGACAAAATGCTCCACACCGGAAGTATATCCCTCATTGGTGAGATCAGACCATAAACTAATCTCACTGGAGATCCACATCCCGCCCCCACCCCCAACAAAAAAGACCACAGTGAAGAACTTCTCAGAAGCCAACTTCACACTTCTTAAGACTGGTGTGGTATCCTTCAAGGCCCCTGAGCCATTGGAAACCACAACCCATGCTGCTGAATCCCTTACAAATGCTTTCTACGAGCACCTCCAGGATTGCATGGATCAAGCAATCCCAAATAAAATCAAGACCCATTCCACCAAAGGCAAGCGCCCGATCTGGTGGACCCCAGCCATAAACAAACTTTACAACAAGAGGAGAAAGCTACTACAAGATAGAGCAAAATCCCTAAAAGGAAGACATCTCTGATCAATACTAGTAAAAACTGCGATCACTCATAAAATCATCCAAGGCCAACTTTGAGAGAAAAATCGCCAAGGTCTCTTTACTTTCAGGCTTCTATCCTTCAGAAATTCATGCTAATGCATATCATTTTCTATCAACTTTCTAAGTGTGAGGGCAATATTTATGTGTCCCTTTTTAGTGTTTTGTCCCCATTATTTGTGCCTTTGTCCACATGGACTGCTGTCAGGAATACGGCATACATTTGACTTTCAGACTCTATCCTTCAAGGGTCTATACAGAAAATTTATCTTATGCCTAATAATCAAAAATCCTGAACTCTTTATATTTTTTGAGATCACAGTACACAGTGAAGATCAGAATATTTGCCCTTCTCATTAGTGTTCTCTTGGTATATATATTTGTTTGTATACAAAAGGATTGAGGTCAGGATTTTCAACATTTGAACATTAGTAAAATTTCCATCGAGATTCATCTAATGCATGACCTGTTTTCTATCAACTTTCTAAGTCAGAGCAGTATTTAAGACCCTTTATTTTATCCCCCATTATTTGTGGTGTACCTTGTATTCTGCTTTAACAGGTTGAATGACCATGCAGGTGTGTTCACAACCTGTCACACATCTCTGCATTGCTTTCCTGTGATGTTTCAGTGTCTGGACTGTACATTTATTTCATTTCAGTGTCATAAATACCTTAATATTAGAGAAATCAATATTCTGAAACTGGCAGAAAAAAGTAAACACATGCAGCCATTTTTTTTATACCCAGATTAATGCTAATGCAAAACATGTTAACCTAGACTGAGCAATATTTAAAAATTGTCCCTATTTTTGGGCCTTTGTTCCCCCATTATTTGTGACTTTATCCAGATCTCTTGCTGTAAGAGGTTGAGCAGTATGGCTGGTAAACTGAAGCTTGTGCAAGAGGCTACACAATTTGACATAACTAAGTTGCTAAGTTAAGAATTAGCCAAAATGTGACTGATTTGTTGAAATGGTCTCCTTTTCTCAGAAGGTATGATTTCGCTTTTTGATTGATGTTGTTTTGCTGAAGTCCCTGTGGGTAGAGTGTGGGCAGTGTTCACTGCACAGCTGATGTCACTTTGTGTATGAGGACAGGCCCAGGTATCATGTCAAAGTTGTGAATTATTGTAACTGTAGGGAGGAGGGAATGACTGTGGCTGTGACACTGCCTGCACTTCCCACAGGCACCTTAGCAAAGGAACATCAATCAAAAAGAAAATCAGTTAAGATGCACTTCCCTCAGTTTATCTCAGTGACTTAAAACTTCCACTTTATTGGATCATAACTATGTTAAGGAAAGAGGAACCTCCATAGCTGCTCTTTACTTGTTTCATCCTCTCCAAACAGTCCTATCTCCATAGACAGATTCCCTTTAGGGTTTTATACTTAAGGCTGTTGTAATAGCAGAGAAATACCCAACATTAGTTATTGCCATACTACAAGGAATGACTACCTTACCCCATTAAAGTAGTGGAACAAAATACACTGGTTTACTGTCATATAATAAGCAGCAGAGACCCTTTTTTCCAAACTTTCATTTCTGAACAGCTCATGCATTTTCACCTACCATTTTGAGGTCACTGTTAATCATATTGACCGATTAACTTTCAATAAAGTGGGAGTTGTGGTTCATGTTTCTCCCTTCCCATCCTCCGGAACATCCAATATATATGCTCTAATCTCCACCTGCTGTAACACCCTTAAGACACTCTTCTTAAATAGACAATACCATAAAACCACATTACCCTCTTTACCTCATAGCCCAACAGCTTTACCCAAAAAGTACAGTTTTAGTCATAAAATAAGTTGTGGACATTTTTTCTCCCAAAGGGAACTTATCTGCTCAGCAATGTAGAAATGCTAGTAAACTACTGATCTTTGAAAGTTCACAAGAGGAATGCTCTTTGGCTGCAGGAAACCTCTGAAGGTCTTGTCTCCCAGAATGCTGATTTTCTGCAACTCTGTTCAAGCTCCCAATGGTCTGGACACCTAGAAGGTGCTCTTAAGCTATGAACACTGGCCAACTGTTATATTCTATGCAGGAAATAACCCATATAGCTAAGGCTACAGCAGCAGTGATAATTCTAACATCTACTGTTTTGGTTAGTTTACTTACACAGCTGTACTTTGCATACAATCACTTTTTTTGACTGGTCTCCATCTAAGTAGAGGAAATATATATCTTCCCTGTAAGCATTTATTGCACTGTTGTATAAGTAGTGGGTTAGGAATGTTAATTCTTATTTATTTGGATCTGTTTTGGTTATAAGCCTAATAGTTTTTGTGTATATTAGCACCTTTAATGATATGTGTTGTGAAGGAAAGGGTGAAACATGGTCCCATCCAGACAATTTTGTTTTGGAAGCTATCATAGCAGGGCTTTTAGTGTGTATTTAGTAAGATTAAATGATATTATTTGGGAAATGTTTTTCTATGTTTTTTTCCTAGCTGTGGGCTATTCTAAAGCTCTTGACAATGACATTTCATTTTATTTCATGGATTGCGACTGGTTTATTAAACCCATTTACAAATACATAAATATTTTCATATATTAAATGACTAAATGCTGCTCTGTTTATTTAGAGGAGACTCATTTAACAGCTACTAGATATTCGAAAATGTTAAAAATTGATTATTCTTATTGCATTTTGTGTGTTTCTTTTATACTTCTTACTCATACACTAGATGCAGCGCAGATGCATGGCTATTTTGGAACATATGTGGTTGTGCAATCTATACTTTGTATACTTTGTAATTGTAAAGTCACACTATATATATATATATATATATATATATATATAAATATATATATATATATATATATATAAAATATATATCTATATATATATATATATATATATATATATATATATATATAAATATAAATATATATATATATATATATATATATATATATATATATATAGGTGCACTTTATAATCCCGAAATCCTGAAATATCGAATTTCAGAATCTCAAGATCATAAAGCTGAAACCTGAAAATCCCGAAACCCCAGATATGCAAATTTCAAAATCGTGACTCCTACACTAACCATACACCACACACAAACACATACACCCTCCCAACACACAAACACACAAACCTACACTACATACAAGCAGGGGGGCAAGCCCCCCTGCACCCCCCCATGTGGGAGGCTGCACAGCCCCACACCCCCTACTTAAATATACTAACTCCAAGGTCGCACTACACAGACCAACACACGAAAACCCCACCAAACAAGCTACATTCCCCTCGCATACACACATCACAATAACAAAACACACTGACACATACTAAAGCCCCTAAACAAAACCCTTAAACACAAATACTTACCTGAATCTTCAGCTATCCATTCACACAGCACAACACCAGAAGCACAAATTCAACATCTCCGGACTTTGAGATTTTGAAATTTGTGCTTCGGGGGTTTCAGAATTCTGAGCTTTCGGCTGTATAATCTCAGGATTCTGAAATTCAATATTTCAGAATTTCAGGATTATAAAGTGCTCCTATATATATATATATATATATATATATATATATATGGGTCCAGGACGATTGAATGAAAGTTCAGTTGTCCAAAACCAAATAACAGAATCCACTTTAGCGAAAGTGCTTTTTGCAGAAAAAGCAATTTTGCTAAAGTCCCTCAGAAACACTACTAAAAAAAAAAAAAACAAACTCACAAAAACACAAAACAAATGTTTACGCAAGCCCCCCTGCACCCCCCCCATGTGGGGGGCTGTACCTCCCACACCCCCCTACTTTTATATTCTCACTCTTTGATTGCATTACAGTGGGGAAAAGGGAATATTCCGTTATCCCCACTGTACTAAGATCTCAGCAACAGCCTTCCCCCCATGATTCCCCTTAACCTGTTAGCATACTTGCGTGAAAGTGTTTTTTCGGCAAAATGGACTTTCACGCAAGTATGCTCGACCGTTTCAGTTTCGGACAAATGGCCATTCGGCAAACTCCCCCCACATATCTTAAACGTTTTACAGTATACAGATGCATTCTTACAAGTGCAATGAATAACTATTACCAAAAAAAATTATAGAACCCCAGTATGTGGGGGGCTGTGCCCCCCACACCCACCCTTACTATATATTCTAACTCCAGGGTCGCTCTACAGTGGGGAATAGGCCATTTATCATTGTCGACGAAATGAGTGTCAGTGAAATGAAGTGTCAGTGAAGTGAAGTTTCAATGAATTGGGCCTGCTGAGTTTAGTGTCAGTGAAATGAACAGTCAACGAAATGAAGGTGATCTATATATATCTATATATATATATATATATATATACCTCCAGATTCATCATGTTTTGATGTAGATATATATATATATATATATATATATATATATATATATATATATATATATATATATATATATGGGAACACTTTATAATCTCGAAATACTGAAATGTCGAATTTCAGTATCTCGAGACTATAAAGCCGAATGTTGAAAATAGCGAAAGTTCATAATTATGGACTTACACTATGTTGTTTCCGGGTTTGTGTGTTGATGGTGTGTGGTGCCATGTGTGGATCTAGGTGTTATGTCAGGCTAGTGAGTGTTTTGTAAGGGTTTTGAGTTGGAGGTAGAGTGTTTGTGAGTTTTCTGATATGTTTGATGTATGTGTGAGGGACTGGAGAATGTGTGTGTGTGAGATTGCTTTTGTTTCTTGTATGTGCGATCTCAGAGTTAGTATATATAAGTAGGGGGGTGGGGGGTGCAGGGGGGCTTGCCCCCCTGCTTATATGTGTATGAGTTGTGTATGCATGTAGTTTTATGTTTTAAATTGTGATGTGGGTGTTTTGGTGTATGTGTGGTGTGTGCGGTTTGTTTGGGTTTTTGAATTTTGTGGTTTTGCGCTCGGGGGTTTTGTAGTTTCGGTGTTTTGTGGATTCGGTTTCATGGTCTCCAGATACTGAAATTCAATGTTTCAGTATTCCAAGATTATGTATACACACACACACAAACATATATATATATATATATATATATATATATATAGATATATATATATATATAGATATATATATATATATATATATATATATATATATATATATATATATATATATATATATATATATATATATATATATATATATATATATATATATATATATATATATATATATATATATATATATATATATATATATGTATATATGGGTCCAGGACGATTGAATGAAAGTTCAGTTGTCCAAAACCAAATAACAGAATCCACTTTAGCGAAAGTGTTTTTGCAGAAAAAGCAATTTTGCTAAAGTCCCTCAGAAACACTACTAAAAAAAAACAAAAACAAACTCACAAAAACACAAAACAAATGTTTACACATGCCCCCCTGCACCCCCCCATGTGGGGGGCTGTACCTCCCACACCCCCCTACTTTTATATTCTCACTCCGAGATCGCATTACAGTGGGAAAAAGGGAATATTCCGTTATCCCCACTGTACTAAGATCTCAGCAACAGCCTTCCCCCCATGATTCCCCTTAACCTGTTAGCATACTTGCGTGAAAGTGCTTTTTCGGCAAAATGCACTTTCACGCAAGTATGCTCGACCGTTTCAGTTTCGGAGAAATGGCCGTTCGGCAAACTCCCCCCACATATCATAAACGTTTTACAGTATACAGATGCATTCTTACAAGTGCAATGAATAACTATTACCAAAAAAAATTATAGAACCCCAGTATGTGGGGGGCTGTGCCCCCCACACCCACCCTTACTATATATTCTAACTCCAGGGTCGCTCTACAGTGGGGAATAGGCCATTTATCATTGTCGACGAAATGAGTGTCAGTGAAATGAAGTGTCAGTGAAGTGAAGTTTCAATGAATTGGGCCTGCTGAGTTTAGTGTCAGTGAAATGAACTGTCAACGAAATGAAGGTGATCCATATATATATATATATATATATATATATATATATATATATATATATATATATATATATATATATACCTCCAGATTCATCATGTTTTGATGTAGATATATATATATATATATATATATATATATATATATATATATATATATATATGGGAACACTTTATAATCTCGAAATACTGAAATGTCGAATTTCAGTATCTCGAGACTATAAAGCCGAATGTTGAAAATAGCGAAAGTTCATAATTATGGACTTACACTATGTTGTTTCCGGGTTTGTGTGTTGATGGTGTGCGGTGCCATGTGTGGATCTAGGTGTTATGTCAGGCTAGTGAGTGTTTTGTAAGGGTTTTGAGTTGGAGGTAGAGTGTTTGTGAGTTTTCTGATATGTTTGATGTATGTGTGAGGGACTGGAGAATGTGCGTGTGTGAGTTTGCTTTTGTTTCTTGTATGTGCGATCTCAGAGTTAGTATATATACTTATATGTGTATGAGTTGTGTATGCATGTAGTTTTGTGTTTTAAATTGTGATGTGGGAGTTTTGGTGTATGTGTGGTGTGTGTGGTTTGTTTGGGTTTTTGAATTTTGTGGTTTTGCGCTCGGGGATTTTGTAGTTTCGGTGTTTTGTGGATTCGGTTTCATGGTCTCGAGATACTGAAATTCAATGTTTCAGTATTCCAAGATTATGAAGTGAATCTATATATATATATATATATATATATATATATATATATATATATATATATATATATATAGTTATGTAAAATCCTAAAAGAATAAGCTGCACTTAGAACTGACAGTTTGGATTGGAATTTAGTTTTTGGTGTGGAAGAGGTACATAGTTGTCCTAAGAGGTTTTGGGTTCCTTTTTGGGATGATTGGTGAATCGTTTGTTAGGGTTTTTTGAATTTAAAAATATTTACAGAGTTAGTCAACAAAATTATTTTGGTTATACATGTTATTGTGTAGATTTCTTCTTAAAACTGCACAAATTGTTCATTACTTTGGAATACTTGTTCTTGTTCATGTCAGCATTTACACATCACATAATACTGTCACATTATGATTTAAGAGGCTTTAAATTGCAGTTATTTTATGAAGCAGTATATACAATTTGGAAAATGAATTTATTTCAGTTTAAAGGACAGCAGTTTAAAGACTATATCCTTCACTTCTTCAACTTTAAATTAGGCCCCATATACTTGCAGAGTTTAATGAGATGTTGCCAGCTCCATAAAATATACAAATGAAAGGATCTCTTCCTCAACCCGAGTACATAAACAATTACAATATGAATTATTAAGCCAACAGATGAAGTTACTAGAAGGCAGGGTTACCACCTCTCCCAGTTTGTGAGGGACAGTCCCTCTTTGGGCAGTTGTGTCCTGCAAAAAAATTGAAAAAATGGCAAATGTCCTGAGATTTTAGGACAAAAACATTTCCTATATTTTCTTTAATACTTACATAAAACAGTTATTTTGTATCTGAAACACTTAAATGTTATAAGGAAAAGAATAAGCAACTCAAATGCTACAAGAATAAGCTTTTATTTTGGCAAAAAAGAGAAGTTCTGTCTTTTGTACTGGCCATGGGTATGTTTTGCCCTGCAAAATCTGGCATTTCTACAAAAAATTTTCCACTTTGGGCATTTGAAAAGGTGGCAACCCTACTAGAAGGTAAGAAGCAGGCAGAAATACTTCTTAAAAAATTAAGATATAAAATGGAACACTCATCCAGATTTAAAGTAGATCAAGATCTTAGCCAGCTGGTGGTGAGAGATTTTCAAGTAACCCCTACTCAAGGGTGCCCACAGGTGGGTGCAAGCGGTGTACTTGCACCCCCCTGGATTTTGACTTAAGTTACATCTGTGATTTGTTGAAATTGGAAAATATACTGGCAAAACCGTACATTTTTCCATTTCAACTTGCATCTCCCCTGGCCTGACTGACTTAATAGTTCAGTCTGCTCAGGGTTCACAGGCCACACAGCCAAGTGCACACACTGGCAGTTAAAAGTTGTGTTTGTGTGATGTTGCCATTCTTTTTCTTAGCTACTACTCTGTGACCTGCTGACCAGAACAACATGAAATCAGTCCTCCCTCAACTCCTCACTTGAGACACTTACTTTGAAGAAAAAAATACTCTATTTCAGTGAAGTCCATTTATTGCTGTCACTGCCTTGGTGCTGGTGGTATGTTAAATATATTATTACTGTCTTCTTGCAGCCTATGCAGTTTACTTATTTATGTTTTATTTTATCTATTTTTTTTTTTTGCAGTTTGTTAACCAGGAGGGAAAGGCACTGGGAGAGGGTCTAAAGCATCTTTTAACATTAACTGAAGGAAATAGCATTTCAAGACTTGCTAAATGTTTTTTTATTGGCTGGCATCTAATGCATACATAGACAGAAATTATTTATTTTGATGTCATTTGGTGCTTGTGTGCATACATGGACAGACTACTGAAGAGGCGGTTGGGGAAATGATTAATTTTGATGTCATTTGCTTTTTGTGCATACATGGACAGACTACCGAGAGGGTGGTCATTAGGGGAACTGTTTCATTGTGGTGGTTGTGCATACATGGGAAAATACTGAAGCTGTCTTTGGGGGGATGTTTCATTTTGGTGCTTGTGCACACATAGATGGATGGACAGACTACTGAAGGGATTTTGGGGGGTGTTTCATTGTGATGCTTATGCACACATACATGCATTGAAAGACTACCAAAGGGATTTTTCGGGGAGTTTCATTTGCTGCTTTGCATACACACATGGGTGGACAGACTACTGAAGGGGTCTTGGGGGATTCATTTTGTTGTTTGTGCATACATACATGGACCAACAGACCTTTGAAGATGCGGTGGGGGATTGGTGCTTTATTTTGGTGTTTGTGCATGCACACATGAATGGACAGACTACTGAAGAGGTTTTTTGGGAGGGTAGTTCATTTATGTGCTTGTACAGACTACTGAATGAGTCTTTCAGTGGGATGTTTCATTTTGGTGCTTGTACATACACACACATAGATGGAACAGACTACTGAAGGGATTATTGTAGGGGTGTTTCATTTTGCTGTGGGTGCATACATACATATATGGGCAGACTACTAAAGGGGTCTTGAGGGGTGTTTCATTTTGGTACTTCTGCATACATACATGGACAGTCAGAATACTAAAGGGGTCTTGGGGTGTTTCATTTTGGTGCAAGTGCACACATACATGCATGGGCAGACTAATGAAGGGGTCTTTGAGGCAGTTGTTTTGTTTTAATGTTTGTACATACATACATGGATGAACAGACCACTGAAGGGATTATTGTGGGAATATTTCATTTTGATGCTTGTGCATATATACATGGACAGACAGACAGGCTATTGAAGGGGTCTTTGGGTGGGATATTTCATTTTGGTGCTCGTGCATACATGCATACATGGGTGGACAGACTACTGAAGGGTCTTGAGGGATGCTTCATTTTTGTATTTGTTCATAGATAAATGGACAGACTACTGTACGGGTTGTTGGAGGAAATGTTTCATTTTGGGGCTTGTGCATACATGGACAGACTACTAAAAGGATCTATAGGGGAAATGCTTTGTTTGGTGCCATTTTGGTGCTTGTGTATGCATAGACAGTCTTCTGAAGGGATGCTTAACATAAGTGTTTCATTTTATGCAATTTGGTACTTGTTTGCATACACATACAGACTACTGAAGCCTGAAGTGGTAATTGGGGGAAATATTTCATTTTGATGTCATTTAGCACTTTTGTGCATAGATGTATAGATGCCCAAAGCCTGAAGGGGTACTTTTGCTGTCATTTGGTGCTTGGGTGCATACATGGACAGACTACTGAAAGGACTGTTGAGGGAAATGATTTGTTTTGATGTCATGTTTGTACTAATGTACACATGGAAGGGCTACTGAAGGGATCCTTGGGGGAAATTATTCATTTTGATATCATTTTGTGCTCATGCATACATGGACAGATTATTTTTGGGGGGGACACAATGATGTCATGACATCATGTGACAGGGGGACCCCAATCCAGTGTCCTGCCCAGGGCCCCATATGACCTTGATCCGGCTCTGGATTCTTTACCTCTCTCAACCTCTTAGCACAAGAAATCTGGACACAGCCAAGCCTGGCAAGCCAAAAATCATGGGAAACAAAGGACAAAAATAGGGACTGATTTTAAGTATTGCTCTTAGAAAGTTGCTGCTAGAATAACAGGGTTTCCAACAACTGTTACTGTGATGATGCATGCTTACTAGTGCCAACCATCAATAGACCTGTGAAATGCACTGAGGAGACAGGAAGGTTGTTCTCTGTCTTTAAAACATCCCTTTGTAAATAGCCAGTTGTTCTCATGCTGAATTTTCAGCTGAAGATAACTGTGTGATGGATATCATTGACAAAGGTTGTCCAAGATAGGGATACAAGTATATTACAACTGTCCTACATGGAGCACTGAGAGTTTTGAATAGTGTTTATGGCAACTGGGAAGAAATAGCCAAGGAATGGGAAACTGGAATGGCTTTGTGGAGGGGTTGCATGGGGGTACTCTGGGTTGGTACCTAACTGCAAAAATTCCTGTGGGCTCCAGTGCCCCTACAACTCTGAAATATCTATCACTCAGGTTAAGACAGCAAAATAAGGATATGTCCCTTCCTAAAATACATGACTTAGCTAAAGGGAAATTTATATATCATCCAAAGGATATTTTGAATAATTGTGTTGCCTATTACAATGATTTATATTTGGTCCCTTAGCCACATTTTCTAAATGTGAAAGATATACAGATTTATTGTGATTCCCTTCAATCTCCTAAGTTGTTAAAATAGTGGGTAATTGTACTTTAGAGAAAGGTGACTTTAGTTGAGCATGAAATTATTCAAAACAGGGAAAGACAATCACAGTCAACTCTCTATCCATGGAGTCAGATCATGGCGAAGATATTATATTGAGGGTTTTCACTGGGATGGCTAAATGGATCTTAGAAAGGGGAGAGACTCCTAAAACTTGCAAACAGACCATTGTTTCTGTTGTTCTCAAAACCAGAAAAGACCTTACTTTAATGGGTTTATATCATCCCATTTCAATTCTGAACCACAATTAAAAGTTATTTATTTCTTTATTTGCAAACAAATTTTCTAATATTATATCAACCTTAACTCATCTGGACCAGAGGTTTTATTCCAGGAAGTTCAACCTTTAGCAATGTTATTAAAACAGCTTCAGTCCTTAAAGAACAATTTCACGAAAACAACCTCTTTTGTGAGTGTTGCAACAGCAAAAGCATTTAACTGGATCAGCTGGATTTTATTATTCAGTCTTCAGGCTACTGGATTTCCCTCTCTTGCTTTTTAGATATTAAAAACTTTGTATAGGAGTGCAACTGCTAGGAAAAATGTGGGGAAATACCTGTCTCCAGAGATATCACTTTCGAGAGGAATGCCACAAGGCTGTTTGTTATCATCACTGTTGTCTGATATTTATTTAGAAGCAGTGACAGCAAAGCTAAGATCAGCCTTATTTAGAGGATTTGCCTTAGGGCCACATCACTCTAAAATCTCATTATATATAAATGGTTTGTTGATATATTTCACCAGACCAAACCAAGACTTGCAGTTTATTTTTCATGCTTTCATTAAGTTTGGTGGGTTGGTTGGCTATAAACTTACTATAGACCAAGCCACAGCAATTTTCATAAATTTCAACCCTAATGAGGAACTAGTCGCAAGAAGTACTGAATATATTAAATCTCTACGGTTGATATTTTCCCACATTATTGACAGTAAAAGTGATGAAAACTACAAAAAAAAAATATGTTACATAGAACTAGAGAAGCCATGAAGAAATGGGTTTTGATATGTCTGAATATGTTACCAAGACTTATGGTGGTAAAGTGCTACCTTGCCACTTATAACTTAGACTTTACAAAGTTTACCTGGGCACTCACTAAACAGGTTTTGGATGCTCTGATTAATTACTACATGTGTTTAGAGTCAGAATACGCATTCTTTTTTCTTGGTAGTTATTTACTTTCCATTCATCATCAGCAGGTTTGGGACCTCTTATTTTCACTGGTATATAAAAGGTTTGTTTTTTATTATGAAGGAAGGTTATAACCCAGTTTGGAAGTTTCTGGTATTTCATATGAATGGGGAAACAGATGTTATTTGCCATCTTTTTAAGTCTGAGAGAACTAGGGGAAATACTTGAACTGAGTCTATATTTAATCAAATTCAAGATATAATAGGCTGGATACTATGTTGATGAGGATGTTTTACTTTTAAAATGATACTTGGAGATAGTTTGTTGGACAGACTGCTTTGTTGATTTATAAGTTGGATTCCACAGTCACAGTTTTGGGATGATCTGTTATAGGCAGGGTGTATACAAGCTTCGTGTATAGCTATAATAGAATATTGGATGAAATGCTATATTTGAATAGCTTATTAGAAATTCATCAGCTCATCAAACTGTAAATTGAGATGAGCTCCCCAGGGGGATTGGTCTATACAAGTCGACTTAAATAAAGTTATGAGTTGCAGCAGGATCAAGTCTAACTGCAGGCAGATGCATGGTGAGTAGTGTACCCAAGCTTTTCTTCCACTGGAAAAAATAGATCTGTATTCAATCTATTCATGAGTAATTCCACTTAGACTACCATCTCAGATTGGGAATCCCTCAGAATTCTGGGTTATATGGCATCTGTGATACTCAAGATGACTCTTGCAAAATCCCAAATGAGAAAAAAAGTACCTAAAATCATTATAGTCCCATCATTATCATTCTGACATTTCAAATTCCAGTTTTCAGATTTGTGAAAAGGGGTGATTTTGTGATGGAGATATCAATTGATTTTAGAATCCAGGTCTCCCATTTTCACTTCCTGGTTTAGCACAGTCACACTAGACACCTCAGACTTTGCATGGGGAGCAGTAGCTATGGGAATAATTGTGCAAGGTATTTGGAAAAAAAGACAGATCAAAGCAATAAGCATAACAAAGATGTCAGGTCTTATAAATGTTCTCATTTCTGTCAACCATCTGTAGCCCCCTGGACTCTTCACATGTTTATAGACAACACCACTGTTATATGATACATATACAAAGCAAGGGAGGACCAGATCTAACTCTCTGTGCAGATTAGCCATAGTAGTCTGTGATGCAGCTTTTCAACACAATCTCACTGTCATGCTATTACTTTTATTATACTAACCTCAACAAAACAATTCTAGGCAGGGTAAAAGCTCACTCTACCAAGGCTTTGTCTTCATCTATGTCTTTTTTGAAAGGGTTTGATTGTAGAAGTATTGCTGAGCAGCAACTTGGTCCTCTGTACCCACTATTACAAAGCACTATATACTAGATTCCTTCTCAAGGTCTGTAAGACAGGCTTTATTATGGCCATTTCCTATGGCTCCTGGACCCACAATCTTGCTCCTCCCTGTGATTTTAAGCTATGGTAATCTACCCATATAGCTTAGGTTACTCCAGAAGTGACCTTTATGAAGTATATAGCACAGTTGTGTACATACCCTTACCATAACTTACCACAGCAGTAGATGTTCAAATGATCCCACAGCTGGCACAGAGTGTTAAGGCTGTGAGCTGTAAGTTCCTGTAGTACAGGGTTTGATTTCTTTAGCCCTAATTTGCCTACTGTGTGACCTTGAGCAAGTCACTTATCTAGACATTGCTACTGGTTCATCCCTGAAAAGGGACCGTGTGCCCAGTGGGCCTACCTTGTTCATATGTAAGTACTAGGCTATCCTCTCTTACGGGCCATTTTATGCCTAGTCAGTTAACTTCAAAGGTGAGAATCTCACTCTGTATCTTGTGTCTGTGAGGCTAGACCTCAACCATTATGCCAACCCTAACAAGTGCATATCATCATCATTATTTATTATTATTATTATCATTGCTATGGTAGCCACTCTCTCCCTCAGTCCCTCTTATTTCTGTATGTTATTTATGCCAGGATGTGGACTCTTATTATTATATACCTAGCATTGCCCTCTCAGGGTTTTAGCCTCCATCTCTCTGCAGGTATGAAAGCTCTAAAGAGCTTACCACCTTAACCTGACCTAGTACATCTTAAGATGACTAACAGTTTGTATGCATAGAAGATGACCTGAAAGCTGTGCAAGCTGTTTGACTGCTATATCCTCCTATATCCTTAGGAGGATATAACCCATATAGTTTAGGATACTGCAGACGTGATCATTAAAACATCTACAGTTTTGGTAAATTAGTTACACATCTGTGCTATATGCTTCATTAAGGGTACTGCTGCAGTAGCCTGTACTTTTTTTCACATGTTCACATAGGGCAAGATTCCAAAAGAGTTGCTCCTATTGTAAGCATGTCTTGATTCTGAAAGACTTAATCTCAGTGTAAGCGATTTACTTTGGTGTAAGGCCTACCTATAAACAGGCTTACTATGGGGGACCAGATTCCAAAGCACCTGGTTTCAACCTACTCCTAGTGTAATCTATCACTTACACTGAGACCAACTCTTTTGGAATCAAGACCATAGTTTGACATCAGCAATAGAATACTCAGTTTTATTGTGAATTGCATTTACATTGTCTATCATGTGCATGATTAGTGAGACCACTGTAAAGGCTCTAAAACTCAAAATGGCTAAAATGTTTCTTTTCATATATTGATCTTAATTTTAGAACAAAAGTGTATTTATATTAATTAATACCACACATCTCAGTTTCACATATATTTATTTTACTTCCATCCCAATGGTGTACCAGAATAATTTCTCCATTTTTTTTTACTTGAATTGATTTTTGTACACCCACTAAGAGCTTCAAACTGACACTGAGACTACTCTGAAAGACTGGAAACTCAAGATTCATCATTTTGATTTCTATCGCAGTGAGAATAGACCTACTAGAAAAGAAAAAATAAATAGAGCACATTCAGTTTGCACTGCTCCTTCGAGTCTCAGTGGAGGAAACATACAAAAGATTGGCCACTTTAACCCATATGGAAACAGAGAAATTTGAGATTTTTGTCTAAAGGTATATTTTAAGCATTTTATGAGCCAAAGATATCAGTTATTAATTCTTTAATGGAATACATATATTCGTTATTTATTCTTTGGTAGTAGTGAATGGATCAATTAATCAATAGGTAGATATCTTACTGTTCATAAATGTATAGCATTTGATCAAAGGTAGGAAATCAAAAAAGATCAATAAGAGGCAGACTGTTAATGGAAGTATATATTACACTGGATAAGCAACTGGTGTGTGCAACGTGAGTGAACTGTCTAACATTTAACATCAAAAACTAGGCTGAAAAGTTAGAACTATGCAGAATTAAGTCTGTGAGTAAGAAACAATACAATATGAATTTTAAAATTCATAAAATGAATAAAATAATAACAATGGATCTGAAATTATGGCAACCACAATGCAAGCAAGATGGTGCACATCAGCAAACAGGTAGAAACTGCACCTATTGTAAACAATAAGACTTCAGATATAAGAAAATGCATTGTAGAGCATTTAGTATACTCTGTGAACTTTATATAATTCATAGTTATTTGACCAGAGTTTGTAAAAATTGAAATACCCCAGGATTCAATAAAGCCTACATGGTTGTTTTTCACTGTGCGCATTATAGCTCAATGTACACATGGCCACAGAAAGTTTCAGATTCAATAAGCACTGTGTAGAGGTGGGCATCTCCATGCAAACCAGGTAACCACAGCGGTATGCTAATTACAGCATAAACAACTAATTGCATGCTAATCAACAATCCAATATGGTGGAGCTATTCATTAAGCTATAAAACATCCGTGTAGACTCCATGCTATTTTATCCTGCGTATTCCAATACATTTGAAATACAGCCATGGAAAGGCGTCTACATGGACAGAACCATGTCAACTGCTGCATTTATAAGGTAGATCAACATATCCTTGTTTGTGCCATAACAATAACTCATCTTTGCCCCCCCCTCACAAAAGAACAGTCTATCCTTGTTTGGGCCATAACAGTGACTAGCCTATGCTCTTCCCCTCAAAAGAATAGGAAAATGACACAATTTGTTAACAAACCCTCTTTGAAATGCTAAAAGTTCTATCAAAGGAACTTTTCTTGCAACATTTGTACATATTTATCACACGGCATTCCATTTTCATGTACTGGCAGTCATGTATACCTCTGAAATGGTTTAGCAAACATGTCCATGCCATCAGTACACTTATAACTAATGCATACAGATAAAAGTGTAAATGCCTATGCTTCAGACATTTCTCAAATATGGGCATCATTGAAAGTATCCTGACCAACAGTCTGGTATGGGAGCTGTAACAATCAGGATTGGAAGGCTCTCAAGAGAGTTGTAAGCTCAGCAGAAAGCATCATTGGCAACTCCCTTACACCCCTGGAAGATCTACACAAATGCCAATGCATCGACAGGGCTAAAAAGATTTCCAGTGATCCAGTGCATCCTGCCAATGGTCTGTACACTCAGCTGTTCTCAGGCAGGAGATACAGAAGCCTGCATTGTAAGACCACCAGACTAAATAACAGTTTCTTTCTGCTCTCCAATAGACTGTTGAACTCTTGGGGAAAATGAACCATGAGTCTGTTGAAACACTCAGCCACTTCTGTTACATAACTAGCCTATTAAGTGGCTTATTTTATGGATGTGCAATAACCAGGTTCAATACTAAGGTAGCTCATCTACCACACTGAAGGACTGTAAAGTGCAATATACAAACTGTGCAATAATCCAGCCTAATCATAGATATGCTGCTATTGTTTCAGTTTTACTTTGACAATACTACCTTCATATTATTCCTTATATTCCTTGTCTCCTATTCTGGGATTGGTGTGGATCACTGCTGTCCTACTTTACTTACTAATCGCTACTTATTAAATTTGTACTGTGATATTTTATTAATTTTTCTCTGTCTAAATGTGCAACTGTTTCCTGCATTGAGAGAGAAGCATTGTAATTTCGTTCAGCTACATTACTGTGTAGTTCTGAATGACAATAAAATTTTCTCTGACTATGACTTGACTTTGACTAAATACATTCCAGCATATGCAGTATGTAGCTGACCAAATGGAAGCATACCTTCTGAAGTGCAATACTTCTCTGTACACATATATCTTGAAGAAATAGTATGTGCAGTCTTTCCAATATACACAAGTGTCCCCACCATCAGTTTGCCTAGCTACATGGTTATCTTTCTATGGTGTAGATTCAGGGCTGTCAGTACAGCGAAGATGCAAATGAGGTGTGAATTCATTAGAATTGCTAAATCCCAAAAATCTGGATCTGTGTAGGGATGTAAACATAATGCAACCACTCCCTCAGTGTTTAGTTTTAATGGCTTGCAACTCTGACTGATTGGTGTTTGGGAGAAGGAAAACACAACAGCACTGCAGGTTGCCTTACTTCCAGTGGGTGTGTCAGGTCACATCTTACAAAGTTTTAGATGTAATGCTGGAAAAGTAAATATGCAGCACACAAATCACAAGTTGTGTTGCTTCACATCCAACCTGCCCTTCATTTTTTTTGACAACTGCATATGATATTATTTTCACTTAATATCTTCACACATTTTAAATCCAGTGATATAGAATGGCTTAAACACTACATGCCTCAGATTACTGCTCATATACATGAAGAATGGCTAACGAACACAAAATATAAGACAGGGCTGTATAATCATGACAGGTTGTGTGATCACTAGGTGCACTACATCCAAAACTACTAAATGTACGAATAATACTTGCATGGTTTGATATCACTGTATATGCTGTTGCAGTTGGCTATGTGCATGTTAAGTTCCTTGCTGCAAAGCTGTTTGTGTGGCAAAGAGGGATAAGGCACCCATCCTGTGTTCTGAAGGTGCATTGGAGTGAGAGTTCAAATCCATACCTATGTAGTAATAACTCATGTGTAATAACATTTTTAGTGTGTATGTCATATATTACTTTTACACATTTCAACTACCTCTCCCTTTCTTTTTTTCTTTTGTTTTTTATTGGCCACTGGACTGGAGAAAAATGAATGTCAGGTTTGTCTGCTCTTATCTAGTTTGTGCAAAGTACAGCAGTGTGCAAACTGGACAACTGGCCCACTCAGGAAGCAGACAGGACCCAGACTGCTGAAAATAGAAACTGGATGCATTCAATTAATTTTATTGGACATCATGCAAACCCAATATGTGACATTGTGCTGTGCTTAAAAGTGAGACCTTAAGAATAATTAGTAAAATAGGAAATGTCATGTAACTAGTCCTGTGGCAGCAAGTGTTAAGTGTAGGTCTGGAGTACAGATAGTCCTGCATTCAAGTACAAGGTGTGCAACCTTTGTTTTACTGTTGTGACATTGCAATTTATAGCAATGACCTGTAACACAGACAAGTGTTTACTCAACCTTCTTGAGGCAACAGGTGTTAAGTGCGGGACTGCCATACATGTGCTCCTGGATTTGAATACAGCATATTCCATGCACTTTTACTGCTATTCCATTTCCCATTAAAGACACTCTCACTTATAAGATTTGACATGGTGTAGCTGATATTAATTATATGTATGCGGACTAAGGCACTAGTATTAAGCACTGTGTTTTCACAATGGTAAGTGGAGTGCAACATTTTTTTTCAAACAGTGTGTGCATTCCCAGCAAATGTGATAACTGGAATTGGTGAGAAGCCATCACTCTACATTGCTCCTGATCCTTGGTAGACATAGCAGGCATTTCTGGTGAAGGTGTAAGATTTAGGGCACAGAGATGGGTGTTCAGGAGTCCGAGGTTTTTATTGGACTCCTAATTAAACACCACAGTGCTGGACTTCTGCATGGGGACTATTCTGCCTCCCAGTATAAGTCAGAAACTTAGGATAGTTTAACCCAGGCTGTAACTAGTGCCACTAGTATCCTGGTGACCAATGTAGGCATCACTATAATGACCTATGGTAGAGGAAAAGGGATACCCTTGTTGCTTGGATCAAGGAATCTAGGATTGCAGACATCCCGCAACTGAAGTATCAACTACAGACAGTAATTGTAAGACTTAAAAGCTGAATATAGGCAGGACTGGTATTCATAATGGTTTTTTGTTCTGTTCTATTCTGTTTTTTCCACAGCTGCCATGGACTGGGTGGTCAGTGTCTGAACCCATGGGGCTAGATTGGTGAGGATAAGGGAAGCATGTGGTATGTATGTAGCAGAAGAGTAGTGTTACCGAGGCATTAAAAATAAAAGATAGCTTTTTGATATTTTATAGAGTTGTATCATATTGAGCATGCATATCTCAACTGTAAAAACAAGTATACATGCTTTAGTCTGTAACACAAACCAAGAGTACAATATTAGACTTTAGTCAGAGCTTGTGGGTTCAAAGACCACACTTCCAACTGTACAATACTGTTAATTCTTCAATTATGTGTAACTCAAAGGTTTAAAGTAAAAGCTGTATACCACTAACACACATACCCTGCTGTAAACTGCAATCTGCATAACCGGAACACTCATATGTGCAAACTATGCACATGTTAAGGAGTACTTACTGCAATCTGTAGTACAGTGTGCATCTGTTAGTAGCTGGTAGTCTTAAAAGTAAAAGTTCTCTGTTAGGAGGTGGTAATCTTAAAAGTAAAGGTTAAGATAATAGAGTCAAATAATTGTATTAATGCATTGCATTTCACATATGAAGGTGCTAATGTTATCTCTTTTTTTTCTCACCCCACCCCTTATCTCTCTTTTTTATTTTTATTTTATTTTTTATTTATTGTTGTATTTTATTAAGTGTTATCAAAATGTATACCACATCACTAAATGCTCCACAGCACAGCGGGGTAGCCCTGCCTGATGGGATCTGCCTGCCCCCCCTCCACCAGATTCAGCACTGTAACCCAGCATGTCTGAGAGCTAACCTGGCAGCACCATCTCTACTGGCCCTGAAACACCTACTCATTCAGGTAGTCCTGCCCTAGAGGCTAGTCCTGTGGTACACTCAGGATGCAGTAGCAGAGATGGTGATTGTATCATTTGCACAAAGATGCAGGGATGGTGCATAGGGCTCTGCGCTGCACTGTTGGTGCATGGCTATGCCAGCTGGAGAAGAAGATGCTCTCCCTCATTTTACACAGTAGTAGTAGGAGGAGAAGAAGGTGTCAAGTACTTCATCCAGTGGTGGAGTGAGGTGACAGTGATGACAGTTCATTGGGTGAGGACTCGATTCTCACTGTCACCCAGCTTGACGACCATGGGTTCTAGATGTCCTCACCCTCACCCCAATCATGGTGTCACCCAACCTTTTGTGTCCATCACCATCCCTGTCTCGTCTTGTTTGACTTGTCTGTCTGCAACTGGTTCTTCGCCTGCCCAACTTACTTGACCCAGACATACATATGCCTCTTACCCAACATTCCTCTCACTCTCAAAAAAAAAAAAAAAGGGCACCTGTCTGACAAAAAGATTGTCCTATACATAGCTCTCCATTTCACACACATGTCTTTTTGACACATTTGATTTGGTTCAATTGGTTATACAACATGATTGTGTTGTGGTCATCCATCTCTCTGGAGGTGACAGTCCAAATTCAATTAATATTTTGCACATATGTTCACTTTACACTGTTAAAGAAATGGATAGCTATGGTTCTTTCCTACTTCCCTCCTGCATATTCCTGTCCAACTTTCCCCTTTGTTCTTCCCCCTGCTTGCTCCCCATTTCACCACTGTCCTATCTTCCCCATTTCTTTTCTTTAGTGCATTATTGTGTGATGGTGTGCCTTGCACGCCAACATGCAGCAATGGTAATGAGAAAGTAGTTAAAAGTATTACATACAGCTGTATTTGAACCCAGTACCATCTGGCCCTAAAAAGGAATCTATCACTACATTAACTTCATTAACACATGCTTCCACAGAGTCATTTAAGTAGCAGCTGTATTCCAGAGACTGAATTCTAACTGTTAGACTTTGTTCTTCCCCCTGCTTGCTCCCAAATTTCACTACTTTCCTAGCTATGTCATTTTAACCCCTTACCTCCATGCAATGCTGCTTAAACCCCCTGTGCTATGCCAACACACAGTAACACATCCTGTATAAATAATTCATGTCATTGCATTATCCCTCTGTAATAGAAATTATTTTAAAGTATTCGATATACCTGTATTCGAACCCAATACCATCTGGACCAAAAAAAGAATGCATCAGTGCATTAACACATGCTGCCACAGTGTCAGTTAAGCAGCAGCTGTTTTTCATCGACTCAGTACTAACTGTCAGGCTTTAGCAATGCAGCTCACATTTGCACACTATGCACCTACGTTCCAACATGTGTATCTCATATGTGTATGCACGTTATTATCCATTGCACAAAGTCACTGCTCGCCACCGTATGGAAATGTTTATATTATGTTGTATTACTGCTGTTTGATGTATACTTCCTGTGTATGACATGAAATTACATGTGTAAACATTACAAACTGAGGGCCCTGTCTAACAATATGTCACATATTTACAATACATCCATATGTTGCCAGCCCCCCAAAATCTGCAACCCAGGGGTCTCAGTACTTTTTCCACACCTGTATCAACCACAGTACAAAATGTAATATCAAATGTTGTGTGCCATGCAATGCACATCAATCTGGCAATGTGCAGAACTACAGCTACTGATCCATATGACTAAAAACTTATCTGCAAGGCTAGGGAAAGAATCAGCATGGACCATATCCACAGGGAAATATGTGACCTTCAACACACTTGACCCTACCCATTTTATTTTTGTCAAGGGTAGATCTTGCTTATTGAACCTCGTGGACTTCTTGGATACTGACCCCACAAACCTGGGTGAGGTATAACAGGACCACCTATATTGACTTATTCAAGGTGTTTGACACTATCCTTCATTCATATGTCACAGGGAATATCTCCCATGTGAGAATTAAGCCATATATAGGGATAGGCAACTGGTTCACTGACATAACACACAGTCTCAAAGTTGGAGACTGCACCCCCATGAGTAGCCAATTACTATTAGAATACCACAAGGATTTGTGCTGGGTCTTCAACTGTTTGCAAACTACTTCCCTGAAGTGCAGGCAATGGTAGATGGCCTGTGATTTACCAAGTTTGCAGATGACTGGTAACTGGACACATTAATAATATAGTGTCCCCCAGTGATGGTAACATATTGCACACACAAATGATTGGTGCCAAACTCATGTACTGAGCCTTAAGGCATACAATGGCTCATTGTCCCTTTTTCTATTAAGTACCCCCTAATTATGATATACATAGCACCCCTCTATACTCAAACACAGGGATGATAGCAATATACACTTTCATCAATGTGTGTCCATAGTGGTGACACACATATTCTGCATTGAGCACATCATACATACTGACATCACATCTAAGACCAGGGTGGTCATACCGCTACTGTACTCTACCCTTATCAGATCACTAATTGAGTACAATGTTCCCTTCTGACTGTACCTCACCAGACACCTGCAGCAATTGGAGAAAACACTAGGTTGCGCCTGGGAGACTCTAAGGCCTCCAAACATGGCATACATGGAAAGATTGAAAGATCTGTTAATGTACTCGGTATCATTCAGGCTGTTGAGAGGTGACCTATGCCTGCCCTACAGAGCATGATCAGACCTTCCCCTACTGGAAATGCTGCACATCTGGAAATAAAATGGGACAAGGATAACTTAGCCCAGGTTCTCAACATAACCAGTAACATAAACTGAACATGCTGAGGAGACAGCTATATCCCCCAATGACTCACATTCCTCTGTAATAAACTCCTACTGTGTGTAAATCAGTGCTCCTTAATGACCCTCTTCAAGCACAACCTTGACTAGTGGTTGGGTGATTGTAAAGTCACTTTTTTAATTTCTCCAAATCTTTTGGGTTTCTGATACCATGATAGGAATTGACCCCATTCTTAAGTCAAAGTATGATTAAAGTTCATGAAATTAATATTGTTTCAATCTTTGATGTTAGCCAGAAGTGCTTTTCACAGCACCCAAAATGTGCCCAGTAATGACTCCTTCTACAATTCATATGGAGTTACATGTATCAGTAACATATCTAAATACAATTGTAGATTCTTTTTTACAAGACCCATTGCTCCTGCTACTATTGGAACTGTCTGGATATCTTTCTTTCACAATAATCTCATTTCTGCCTGCAAATCTTGGTATTTTATGACTTTGTGTCTGTATGCAAGATGCTGTTGTCGCTGGGTATACCAATTTCAATGATCAATGCTACTTTTGTCTTCTTTTCATGGACCACTATGTCCAGTTTCCTGGCATCTATCTTTTGAACTGTTGATAATGGGTGATCCCATGTGATATAGACATCATCATTTTCTATGATGATTTGTGGCTCATGTTTCCAGTGTGCTTCAGATACTTCAGTATTATAATGTTTGCACAATCCCCAGTGTAACAGTCTTGCAACATTATTATGACTTTTAGTATTAAGTTCTTCTGTCATTAGTATGCCACAACCAGCAACAAGGTCTTCAACTCTTTCCAATTCTGTTTTACAAAACCTATATTTGTCTGTTTCTCCCACATATGTTCATAGGCTTATAGGTCTTTACTAGGTTAACGACCACAAGGGCCTTTTTAAGCCTAGCCATGTATCCCTAATCTTTGACGAGTTCTGATACCCTTGATAAGTGTAAGCATGGGTATGGGAGATGAACCATTTAGATGCTCAATGGACTTTGTAAACCAATTTCTACTTAGTCCATTATATTGGGCTGCCAATATTAACCTTTCATCTTTTGTTTTAAATTCACCTATCCTTAACCATTCCTGCATTCAGTCCTGATCAACATGAGGCTGTTCCAGCAGTTTCTATACTTGCAACTATATTTATGCATTTTCCACATTTCTTGCCTTCTCATCTGATCCTTCACCTTATATACTTTCTTTTATTTGGCACATTCAGTTGCTACCTGATTTTTATCCACTTCTGGTTTGATTTCCATTCCCTCTTGATGCCGATATGCTTCTGCTAGACTAAGTCACCTGTGGGGTGGGACCCATGTCCTTCATGGACAGGGCCAGTTGCTGCTCACAAAATTGCTCTGCTAGCAATGACCATCCAACTATTCTCAACAAGGTTACTTGTGTTTTTACACAGTTAGGCTTCTAAACACTGTAGGGCCATTAGGCTAGTATCTTCCTATGTACATATGAAGCTGTGTGCCTATGCAGGTCTCCCAACATTTGGACTACCATATGACCTGCTGATGCTATCTACTATAAGTTCACCTGCAGTCTTGTAAAAGTCAGAGTTTTTCCATGGAGCTTGCATAATGTACTGTGTTCTGTAGTCTGGGTACTTAGGTAGGGGTTCTGTTCTCACTGCAGTAAACCATGTGTGTGTGTGTGTGTGTGTGTGTGTGTGTGTGTGTGTGTGTGTGTGTGTGTGTGTGTGTGTGTGTGTGTGTGTGTGTCTAGCCACAAAAGCAGAAGTGTATATCCTACAGTTATTGTTCCAAACCCATGGACTGACAATATTTTGATGCTTGCATGTGCCTACAGATTCATTTTATGCAAGTCTCCTAGATTATTTTCACCAACATGCACTGCTAATTTCATCCACTATAAGTTGACCTGCGGCCATTGTAAAAGTTAGACTTGTGCTATTGCGCTTGCATAAAGTTCTGATTTCTGTAATCTGTATACTTAGATAGGTAGGGGTTCTGTTCTCACTGCATTCAACTGTGTGTGTGTTTAGTCAGAAGAGCAGAAGTGTATATCCTGCAGTTACCACTCTAATCTCATGAGTCAACAGTATTTTGATGCTTGCACATGCCTTCAGATCTATGTCATACAGACCCTCCCAACTTCGTCTCTGCAACATGCACTGCTGATGGCATCCACTATAAGTTGACCTGTAGTCATGTAAAAGTCAGACTTGTGTCATGGTGCTTGCATTAAGTACTGTGCACCTAGATACGGAGGGGTTCAATTCTCGTGTTTTAGTGTGTGTGTGTGTGTGTGTGTGTGTGTGTGTGTGTGTGTGTGTGTGTGTGTGTGTGTGTGTGTGTGTGTGCATTGAGTGACATTATAGAGAGAATTTTACGCCGGCACATGATACACTGTTATATTCTCTTCAACAGACACTGCTGATGTCATCAGCTATAAAGTGTTGTCTGAGACACTTCAAATTGGACTTGAGTTGTGGAGTTTGTATAAAATACTTTGTTCTGTAGTCTGTGTACTTAGATAGGAAGGGGCTTTATTCTCACTATAGCCAACTGTGTGTTTGTGTATGTGTGAGCTGTTGTGTGACATTATAGAGAGCATTTTACACCAGCGCATGAGACACAGTTATATTCTTCTCAACAGACACTGCTGATGTCAACAGCTATAAAGTGTAGTCTGTGATACTCCAAATCAGATTAGAGCTGTGGTGCTTGTTTAAAGTACGGTATTCTGTAGTGTATGCACTTAGGTAGGTAGGTGTTCTATTCTCACTACAGTCAGGTGTGTGCGTGTGAGCTGTTGCTTGACATTACAGAGAGCATTTTACACAGGCATGTGGAGCACTGTTATATTCTCCTGAACAGACACTGCTGATGTCACCAGCTATAAAGTGTTGTCTGAGACACTCCAAGACAGACTTGAGCTGTGGAACTTGTATAAAGTACTGTGTTCTGTAGTTCCTGTACTTAGATAGGTAGCAGTTCTATTTTCACTGCAGCCAACTGTGTGTGAGTGTGTGTGTGTGTGTGTGTGTGTGTGTGTGTGTGTGTGTGTGTGTGTGTGTGTGTGTGTGTGTGTGTGTGTGTGTGTGTGTGTGTGTGTGAGTGTGTGTGTGTGTGTGTGTGTGTGTGTGTGTGTGCGTGTGTGTGTGTGTGTGTGTGTGTGTGTGTGTGTGTGTGTGTGTGTGTGTGTGTGTGCTGTTGCCTGATATTACAGAGAGCATTTTACACCAGTATGTGGCACACTGTTATATTCTCCTCAACAGACACTGCTGATGTCATTAGCTATATCAGATTTTTGGATATGCAGTACTCCTACCAGGGCAAGGTCAGAGACTGGCCTGGAGGCCAGGCAGAAGTGACCTCATGCTATACAATAAAGATTACAGTGACATGGCTTTTATTCTATCCACATACATCATGACATGGTTTGTAGGCCCTGTGTTATCTTTCTGAGAAAACCCTGTAGTTTCTCCAGCTGCTTCATGTGTCTGGTAAGGTATATGAAAAAGAGAGCATTAGCGTTGTCATGAGGTTTGACTGTGTTTCTGTCATACAATCCCAAGATCTCAATATGATGGCATGATTTATGATGTACACAACATTGGCTTTCACTACCAATGAAGACACTTGGTGGCCAAATTTCAGAATGTTTTCTATATGTGTTCCCAGTGCTTGAATCACTGGGTTTCTGCATAGCAGGACTGTTACAAATGCGGTGTTTAACATAGAATTTTACTTTTCAGATGGAAAACATTACAAGCAGACATTTCTGCATTTATTTGTAGATCATGTGCCTTTGTCACCATTCAGATGTGTGTGTATTAGCTCCTCCTGTTCTATGTTATCGCCATTGGTGGACTCAATGATTGGACACAATATACAAGAATCAGCAAACTTGGTAAGCCAAAGGCCATATACTTTAGTCTGAACTGTCAAGAAATAGAGTTCAAATCATGAAAAACCAAACACAGATCCCTGTGGTTTTCCAGTTGTGACAGCTGTGCTGGTACAGGTTGATTCACCAAGTTTCACATGATGTGTTCTGTCAGTAAGCCAACTGGTTACCCATCAACTGACTTAAGGGTTAACCCCCAATGTGGAGGTTTTTTCAATGAAACCCGCATAGGGGATTGTGTCAAAACCCTAGCCCAGATCAGGATAGGCAGTATGCTCTGTCTTATCTTCATCCACCCCTATCACATGGAATCAATGGGCTGTGACAGCATTACAGATCACCTATGGCATGACTCAGCATATACACCTTCCAGATACCATTGAATATACAGTTCAACACACTCTCCATATGGCCTATGTTTCCATAGAAGGGTGTACATCACATGCATCCACTTGAGTTGGGGGATAGCCCTTGACTCATGTATGTACAGAGACATCCAGACTCTCCTTGACTGTGAGTTAGACCATGTCATCATGGACCTCTTCTACGTGTGCACTAGTAATACTCCAGATGTGTGCAACAGATGTGTGTGAGTCATTAATGCTACATCACGTCCGTTACATCTGATAGATGTCCTCAAAGAGGTCATCAAGGGCATGCATGGTGACAACAGTATCATCTTGTGGAACTTCACCAGGTAAAGGCATTTGACACAAATCCACACTGAGGTATTCAATTAGCACTGTCATATATGGCCATAAACAGCTATATCACCAAATGAGTAGACCAGTGTATGACATACGTAGCATCTCACTATGTTGAAATGTGTGACATGACCAATATGTCAGGTCCAGTGATCAGGTCGCTACATCAGGAGTATCTGCTAGGCCCTTTCCTGCCCATTAGTTAAGTGATAGACATTACATATGACATACACATGGTGTGTCCAAGCAGTTGTCTGAAGGACTACAGATTGTGGGCAATCAGTGACTCCAACTGTGATATTAGTATAATACAGACAGTATCAACACATACCAAAATCTTCTGCCACAGCCATGACAACACCTGTATTGACAAGAAACATAGAGGGATTTTTTGAATCAGGAAACAAACATACCATCCAAGTATACTGTGGACATCACATCCTATAATCAGACCAGTAGGTACATGACCCATGTTCTGGGGTAGATGGTAAATGGTACATCCACCAGCATGTGATCACAGTGCTGACTACCCCTTGAATGTAACAAAAGTACTGGGTATGTGAAGGACATGCACATCACAGGCCATGGTTTCCAGCCTTCATCACACCAATAACTGTGTACAATGCACCTTTCTTCATGTACCTCCCTACACATCTTCCAGTGATGTGTAACTGAAGTGTACCACCTTTGTCATAGTGTGCTGTCACAACGCTTATTAGCCATACCTAAGCATTTTTTCTGTGGAATATACATGACTGGCAGTGCACATGGTTACCCTCATAGAATATCATAATAGTTGTTCAATTGTGTGTGTGCAGGCTCATCTGTTATTATTCCACATCACATGTTATGTCAGAGGTATGGGATTACTGGTGGCATTATTCTGATATTGTCCATGATTGTGGTTGATTCTTGTAATGTTTTCCATGATCCTTTATCTGTCGCCAGCTTGCTGGAGACCTCTGCTGAGAGTACACTCACCTTCAGGCATATCAGTTTGCACAACTTCTCAATGCTCAATTGTATGTCAGATCCCTGACAGATGTCCTCTGCATTATTTATGTAAGGATGCTTATCTCACTCAGACATCCTCCCCATTGTTATGTCACCTTGTGTGACAGTCAGAGACAACACATTTTAACTGTACAGTCCATACTGTACCATATAGATATGTATTTGGTGTTGCTGCTACAACCATCTTTCATTGACATGCCCTACTCTGCTGTACATGAGGGAGTTTCACCTGGCTTCCATCCCTATGTTCATTCCTGCAATTCATCTGTGTGCCCCTTACTCAATACATACACTTTCCCTTAGTGATCATTTTACATGGCAGTCCATATCCTGTTACAGATCATTAATACAGCTTCAATACAGAATGCCAGGAATGGGATATCACAATACTCTGCACTGTAGGTACACTGTCCTGTACTGTGTTTAGACCACATACATCACATTCATACCTCTCAACTGCCCAGAAATTACCAGGATATCCAGATGTTTTCCTTAACAAATATGTGGCTTTCTGCCATATCACTGGGATTATCCCTGGACTGATGTGACTCAGTAATACATACATTTGAAAGCATACCTCTCAACTGTCCTGATCTGTGCAGAATGTCCAGTTTTTGTCTCATATTTGTGATCTTTTCCTCATAATATGTTTGTTTTCTGGCAAATCATTGGCTTGTCACTGCAGAGTAAAATCAGAAACTAATGACCAACATTTGAGTTTCAAACTTCATGCTTTTCAGAAAGTTCATGCTAATGTGCTACCTATTTATTCTATCAAATTTTTAAGTATAGAAATGCAATATTAAAAAAATATGTTCCTATTTTTGGGCCTTGTTCCCCCTTTATGTATGCCTTTGTCCCCATATCTTGCTCACAGAGGATGACAGGTATGTTTGAGTTTTATTTTACCACATGTCTATGTGACATCTATGGCAAATACATCCCTATTACTGGTTAAATTTCCCCGCATTATGTTGACCTTTGTGGAAATATGTTGCACTAACAGATTCACAGCTATCTGTGAAATCCTGGTGGTCATTGTGGCATTCTGCATAAATCCACAGACCGTAGGTGCTCCGTTTTACACAGAACTGATATCCGCATTTGGTTACATGGTTTCCTAGCCAGTAACACTGTTACCAGCCACGAAACCTAGCTTAGGTGCACTGCACCTCATTAATATGCATTGCGAGCTACCACATTAACATGTAAACTCCATTTAGGCTCTGCACAAAGTGTACACAGAGGTTATTGAATCCTGGAGATAAAGTATTACATCAAGAAAAAATGCTTTAGAAGGAAAATAATGCATTGACAGAACAAAGCAGAAATGTATACTGGCACTGTAGAAGAGTATGCAATAAATACAGTGCATGCTTTAAGAATTGCTAGTGCTGAGGGAAGCTTCAGAAATGATAGTGGGAAAACAATTTAAGTTGCTCCTGATAGCACATATAAATGCTGGACTGAAAAGCTGATAATTAAAATCATGTCTGTGGTATTTAGGTTAGCTACAGGGTCTAATGCAATTTCTTTTGCAAATCTATATTCATACCTCCATATGCAAATATGAACCTGTCCAACTCTACATGTTTACATATGTCTCTTTGTAGGCACAGGTGAAAGCTTCTGGGTCTAATTTGATTAGGTATGTGCACAACTCTAAAAAATAACATGCAGTTCTTTCACGTTGTGTCATTTCAAGCTAAGATAAAGCAAACAAATATTTTGGTGTGTAATGGTTGTGCAGATTTTGATGTTAAGGAAGCCATGCTGTACAAATGCATTACAACTGTTAAATTATAAAGGCTGCGATAGCAATAATGTGACAAATTACAGCAGTGAATTTGATGAGTTGAAAAGGCACAGAATCAGAATAAGAATATATTTCAGAATGTCATTCACATAGGCAATCAGGATGAATATTTCAGCAGTAGTTCATCTTTTGCAGTACAGAGAACTGTAACTGATGATCAAGAAGCCAGAATGTATGACTTTAGTTTTAATAAAAAAAAATGAATGTTTTAAGTCAGAACTGACAAAAATGGTTTCTGTGATTAGTAATTCACTGCTGGTACAGAAACATAAGGCACAGACTACTAAATGTGCATAACAAGCACTGATGGTATTAAAAAAATCAGTTTTAAGTTGACTACAAGGTGACTACACCCTTAAGGTTTCACTAGTACATTTCGTGCTCAGCAAGAACTTTTGTGCTTATAGCAAGAACTTGATGTATAGTACATGAAAATGTAAAACTGACAACATACCAGAGTGAGAAATACCATAAGGACTGAATCAAACAAGAAAAGTTAAGGGTGTTGTGAGTGGAGTAAAATGGAACACTGCACACTTCAGAAGACAGTAGAAGTAGTAGCAATAGTACCTAATGCAAATTATTTTTCTCCACGTGATGTTATTTGAGGAGTTTCCAAAGCTAAGCTTGATGAAAATAAGTCCCACATGATGCACATTCAATACACCTCTTAGCAGATATGGAACTGTGAGGTTACAATTTTTAATTGTATTTACTCCAGACGTCTTCCTGAGGCCATTGGTTAGTATATTAGGGCTAGATGGCACAGTAAACACATTTAATGACTTTTTAGGTTTGAGTGCCACAAAACTTGAATATGCTGACCCTTTAGATGAATTGCTGGATATGCCAAAAGAGAAAGACTTAACCTTGAACAAAACCAGATGCTAAATCTATGTAATTTCATTAAAGTTCATCTGCCAGGTTTTGTCATTAGAAAGGTATAAACCATATTCTAATAAATTCAAATTCAAATTTATTAAACTAAGTCATGACTGGAATAGTTGCAATACATCAGAATAATGTAATACTGATTTAATGTGTACTTAGTGATGGAAAAAGTTGTGTAGTTGTGAAATATGGAAAGCCAGAGTGTAGTCACTGTCATCAACTTAATTTTGTGAGACATTGAATACCAGAAGAGGTAATAATCACTGAGAGTGATCTACAATTAACCAGGTATTTTGAATATTCCAGATGCAGGTGGACTTTAAACATATAACCTGAAGTTTCAGATTTCATCAAATGTGGACAACAAGAGGATGTGGTATGAAAAATCTAATGCAATGGAGATTATTCCAATTTGTTTGGATATTATCTGTCATGGAATATAAACATTCAGTGTTACTGTCTATAGATTTATCTCTAACAAAGCTTTTAGCAGGTAGATGCTTGAAATCAGAATGATCAACTCCATATTGTCTGCTTGTTCCAAACAGTAAGCAGTCCACAGTGTGATTACTTCAGAAAAGACAGAAAAAGCAAATGCTGAATTTTAAAAGATCTGAAACAATCCTGTCTTTATTGGAAAAAAGTGAAAAGAATGAGTACAAAAGGGTTAAATCATGAGCTTGCAAAGACAGACATAAACTGTAAAAGAAATAGGAAATGTTTCCAAAGGTTGTCTGATCTTAATATCTACAGGATGCTACAGAAAGAAGCAGTACATGTCATGCTAACAGTTCAGCATGTGGATATGAAACAACAAACCAGTGACCACCAAATCTTTTATTGCACTTGCTTTTGACTTCCCGGCTACAAGCCTTCAAGGAAGATAAAAACTAAAAAAAAAAATGCATGTATATATCCCATGGCTAATAATCCAATAAAACAATTAATACATTAATTAGAAACATTTCAAATCCTTAAAGCAGTAACTCTCCAATTGAATTCTGAATACATACCCTTCGGGCTTAAAGTGTCAAACTTCAAAATATAAAGTGTTTCTTTATACAATAACTTATTTTTTAAGCATGAATCAAGGGGAACTTCATCAATTCTTTCTAACACTGTGCCTTGTAAACCCATCACAGAACTTTGATGTACAGCCTGAAAATGTATCGCTACTGAACTAGATTCCTTCATATTACTTATGTCCCTAATATGTTCTAACAATCTAACTTTAAATGCTCTCTTGGTCTGTCCAATATAAATCTTGTCACAATGACATTTCGGGGCATAAATAATGCCTTGCATATTACATTTAAAACTACCTGTAACCTGAAACTTTCTTCCATTTATATATTCAAAATTATTTACAACATATTTACAAGCCTTATACCTACCATACATTTGTGTTCCTGTATATAAAATACTGGGATGTAGGGCTACTAGGGGCATAACAAACTTTTCTCTAACTACGATATTTTTTAAACTTCTTCCCACCCTATAAGATATTTTAAGTTGCTTAGGGAGGCAAGGATGCAATTCTTTTTTGATTGGAGAAAATTCCAATAATATTTTACTAGATTAATCAAAGTATCACTAAAGGGACTATAGGTAGTAGTAAAATATATATCCCTATTAACATTCACTGAATTACTGCCACATTTAAGTGGCTTAATTGATGTTACATTACATCTATCCTTAACTTTAGAAACCGCTTTAGAGATACATCTATCCTTAACTTTAGAAACCGCTTTAGAGATAGCATGACTACTATAACTTCTACAATAAAACATGTTACACATTTTTGAGATTTCCTCTCTTAACTCAAAATCAACATTACACAATCTATGTATTTGAATCAACTCCCCAAAAGGTAAAGCATCTATTGTGTGTGTGTGTGTGGGGGGGGGGGGGGTGACAGCTACTAGCCTTTAAATAAGCTTATAAAGGCCTGGTGGTCATTAGCCTGATATATACCAATGAACCTATGCACTTATAGATGGAAACAGAATAGTAAGGGATTTTAATTTTTAACTTATGCATAATAGCAAAATTACATGTTGTAAACTCTGCAGACATACACATGTAAGTGCCTTGGGCCACTGCTCTGCTATGGAAACATCATTGACTATATATTCCGTATATCTCATTACTTCACCTACCACAAAGAGTAGTGTATTTGTACTGTGCATATGCCTTGCTGCATCTGTGTCTATGTCTGGCTGCTCAATATAGTACTGTGGATGACCAGCACACAACCTTTACATTTGTATGTCTGAGTTGAATTTCTTATTTAGGACTTCAGTCTAAGTCGACAAATCCACAGTAGTGATGATGTGGTCTTGCAGACATCTATGCACATGCATAATTTACTATCACTGGCTGAAACTTATGCAGTAATCAGTTTGTATTAATAAGTAATGAGTACCACTCCTTCTAAAAGTATAATATAAATATTTATGCAAAGTTAAAATTGGATTATTACATATCCTTCCATAATGTCATGTATGTAGAAAGAGAGTGCAATATCCCTTTTGCCATGTGTCATACTCAGAAAGGGAAGGAAGTGATTTATATAGATGGCTACACTTACTATCTAGAGAAAAAAACAGATAAAAAGGATTGAATTTAGTATATTAAAAAAGACTTGCTCTTTGTTCCAGCTAAACATACCAAAACAGGTGCTATGATGTGTTATTTTAAGTTATATATTCATAAGTTAAATCTGAAATACTTATTGCACGATATGTGTATTTTAAAAGAAGATATCAGATATAAGAAAGAAAGTTTATATACACCTATGACCAATAAAGTTTTTTTCAGTATTTGAGAAGACAGGTATAGATGAGTTTAGGAAGAATTTATGCCCAAAACCAAAAAATTAAATGTTTTAATTTGAAAAGGAAGATTGGCGAGTTCTTCAAAACTTAAATGAAGGTGGAACATTCAGTAAGGCAGATAAAGGGGCTGGTATTGTCTTTATTAGGACAGAACAACATGACAAAGAAATAGTGAGCATTTTAAATGACAAGAATAGTTAATTAATAGTGGATAATAGATATGTTGTGTCAGCCAACCAGCAGATAGATTTGGAATGGTTAGATATGGAACTTAACAGTAAACTTGAAAACTAGTTGTATAAATATTTTAAAGTACATTTTCTAACATTAGGTTGTTTATTATTATTATTAGTAGTGGTATCATCATCATTTTGGAATTCCATAAAATAAAAACACACCATTAAGATCAATCAGAGCATCTACAACTTCTAAATGCAGTATATTAGTTTGTATTTAGATAAAGGTTTTAAAGATAGTTGCCATTTTAGATAGTATTAGATAAGTTTCATGGGAATGAGGTTACTCTTTTGCCACAGTGGGGAATGAGTCGCTAGATACTTGTATTCCTAGAGAAGATTGTTTGGAATTATAATGGGAATTCTGATGTAAAAATTCTAAATTCAGAACCTTTATGGAAACTCTCATTGTTTTAACTGATTTAGTTTTAGATTTTCTTTATTTTAAACATATAGTATTTAAGTAAATTAAAGGGGAAGCTATGGGAAAATATGGCAAACCTGATTATGGCCCAATGGGAGTTTAAATTTAATCAATATTACTTTATTTCAATGTTTTATGGAGGACATTTGTATTGTTTGGAACAATACTAAAAGTAAGTTTACAGAATTTATGAATTTTATAAATGGGAATATTCATTTTTTTAAGTTTACTTACAACTGGTCTACTATAGCAATTCATTTTTAGATATACATTTAGAGATAAATAAATGTACCACAACTATTAATGTTGAAACGGAGATGAAAACTGAATTTGTTAATATGTATTTTTATGCTAGTAGTGCTCATTCTAAATATATTAAAAAAGTATTATTAAAAGTCAATCTATCAGAGTTTCTAGAGTTATTAGTAGAGATCTGAAGAAGGATTAAACTGTTGGAAAACCAGCATATGGAAGATGGTATATGGCTAAGGTGTTTATCTCACTGATATAAGATAGAGGGTTTGATTCTTGCCTTTAAGAGGAAATTAGTTAGGTTTAAAATATGGCCCATAAAGGCAGCTAGCCTAGTACTTACCAATGTTCTTAGAAAGAGGTTATGATCTAAATTTTATTAGAAACAGTTTAGTGGAAGTAAAAAGAATAATAACAAGGATATAAATCTCCTTATTAAAAAGGAATGGTAGCAGTTGTTTAAAAGATGAGCATAATAGGTTAGATTTTTGCTTGTAAATTTGCTGAAGGGGGTGCTGAATTATTTTACATTTTGGGTTCCAGCCCTATATTTATTAACAAGAGAACTGAAAATATAAAGTACATTTTGGAAAAAGAGAGTTATGACATGAGACAGAATAAAACTATTAGTAGTAATGTAGGAACTTATTTGTGTGGTAGTTGTAAAATATATTGATTTATACACAAAGGAAAAGGTACGTGCATAGACAGATTGAGGAAAAGTTATACAGCCCCAGGAATATTTAATTGTAACTCTGAAAGAATGTTATTTGTAGAAATAAATTTGTCATGTGTTGGGTTCCATATTGCTATAACCAAGAGAAAACTGTCAGACAGCATAAAAGAGCATATTGATGCTACAAGGACAATGGATTTATCTAATGCACTTTGCACGCAATCTGTTATATGTAAACATTAAAATATTTTTTTTTTGCCTTAGATTATAAACAAAAGTAAACATTTTATGAACAAAAAAAACTTCTAAAACTATACAAATAACAATGTTATCAGTAAGAAGTATTATTTGCAGTGATAATAGTGAGTGCATTCATAGTATTTTACATAAATACTATAATATATTATAATGCACATAACCCCCAAATTATATGTTCTAAACTTTCACAAACAAATGTTCATACCTTGAAACTATACAGCACAGACATATATTATTAGAAATTTTTTGTTAACCAGACATATACTTCCACATAAGAAATTCCTCTGTAAGTGCATGATTACTGTGATACTTACAGAAATATAAAACATATGATTACTTGCATAATTAGCAATACAGCCATTACTGGATATCTCCTAAAATGTATAGCTTACAGTGCAAATATGAAAGAGTTTTCTTCAACAACATCTAAGGTTTAACCTGAAGTCACTTGCTTTTAAAGTATTGAGTACATATGGAAATATTGCTTATTTTCATAACTATTAACAAACACCTAGCATATTTCCAGTATAGTGAGACATAAACCAGCATTGAAATTGAATTATCCTGTCTCCCACATTGGTGTTTTACACCATACCCTCAATAAAATACAGGTCTCTCAGTTATGAAAACAAGAACATACATTTGAAAATATTTATTCCTCCACTACTGGGCATCCTAGACTAACAATCTTAGTGCAATTTTTTTAATAAGTCCTTGCCCTTTCTAACAATGCCTTTTATTAGCTGGTAAGTCACTTAGTTAAAGAAGCTAGACACAAAAATATTCTGGACTCCATAAGGTGGTATGAGAGTGAATTGGAAGTATACAAAAAAGGTGTTATAGGCTTGAGTGAGTTAACAGTGTCCTGGAAAAGAAATAACTGATATGGCAAACTAAGTTGAATGCAGGCACCCTCCCTGGTCTGAATGAGATAATGAATATTAAGTGTTTGTTAAAACTGAATGAAACATAAGCTGTCATTTATTGGCTATTTTAGTGAAGTGGGTGGGATTTAATGGGTATGTAAGAAATGTATGAAGTAAGGTTGTGCTCTGAAGAAGTCTAATAATATAGACAAAGGTGTTACATCATTAACAATTCACATCAGCTTCTTTGCTTTACTAACGTTGAGCTTTGATTTCCAAAATGTCTTTTCTGGGGATTTCCTACAGAATGTTTGCTTTGTTTTTTAAAGAAGTTGTTTTGAATAAATTCAAATTTTCTCCTACTGACACGAGAATAGATAGGTAAACTGGGAATGGCATTAGATTTAATTAAATAACATTATAGGAATTAAAAGTTTGTTCATGTATGTATGTATGTACGCAAATAAGCACAGCTATTTTTCAGTCTGCTTTCACATGGTGGAGGGGTAGTTACAGAAATTGACATATTGCCAAAACTATGTGGAAGGTAGCTGCAGACATCAGATCAAAAAAAAAAAGACAGACTGATGCTCATTCTGACACATAATGAAGTCAAAAGCTAGGAAGATGTCACCATTCCACGTTTAAGTCACAGCTCACTGTTGTATCAGACATACCATAAGTGACTGAGAAAAAGCAAAAAGTTAGAAAAGGAATACATTTCTATTCTCTTTATTTGCTAACCAGAAATATAGTAAAAACAGGTAAAGCAGGCTATTTTTGTGTTTACAGTAAATACCAAGTAAAAGATTTAGGTTATTTAATTAGAAGGCTCAGGATTTGATTTATAGCTGACTAGCAACTGCTATTCTGACACATAAGGAATGAAAAGTTTGGTAGTGTATAGTGAAGTCAAATATAGGCATTTTATTTCAGGGATTATATGCCGGGAAATACAGATAATGTTTTATGCTTATTTAGGGCATACTGTGATCCCACACTGCTGGATCTCTTGCACATCCAGAAAACAAATAACATGGTATGCCACTCTGCTTGAACCATAACACCCACCACAGTTTAGTTTGCTTCCTGGGGCTTATCTTATTCTTTTCTTTATGCAACTGTGTTGCTTAACGTTTCACGGATGTATTTTTCTCCCTGCTTCCTATGTGATGCTGTCTAGCATATGACAGTCATCTTGGCTAAATAAATAGAGAATTCCCAAAGCTCTCTGGAGTAGTGTGGTTTTATATGCTTGACCCCTATGTTACCCAGTTCATATTCATTAACAGATTATTTGATATTAGTACTGCTGAAGTAATCAGTAGTTCTTCATGCTGATCGTTTACCTTGGTGGTGTCTTTCTGATTATGTTTTTTTATGTTGTAGTCCCTGGGACTGTAATATTGCATTCACTAGTGAAAGTGTCCTAGATGACATTTATTGCTTGTATTATATCCTGTTAACTATCTAGTACCAATGGTTTATGATTCTTTTTGTTGCAACTGAACTGCATTTGCTAAAGAAAGATTCTAATGTGTTGATATCCATTCATCACATGCAGTTCATCTGACAACATTGACACACTCACTGTTTCCTATGCCTGTCTAGACAACTGCAATACTGCAAACACTCCAAAAATATTCAGCGTTGGTAATTAATATTCATTCACACTTCCTTGGTGGATTTTGGTTGAGTTTTATGTTTCTACAATAAAAGTTTTAAAACAAGATCGAGCAGCCTTTGTATTTCAAAGAGGCTAACTACTTATTTTCAACTTCGTTTCCGGGTCCTGTTTTCCTGAGCTTTGTTGCTTCGTAATATTCATTCGTGACCTACGGTGTAGTAGATCCTGGGTTTGAGTCCAGGACAGTAATACATTTTGAGTGTTTGAACCAGTCTCTGCTGAGGTGCATCATCTCTGGGACGATTTACAAAATTCCTAAGACTCCAAGACCAGTCTAAGTGCTTTTTCATTTATTTTCACTTATTTTATTTAATTTGCACTTGCCTACCATTTTTATCTGTGCCTTATAGCTAATTTAACACAGTTGCACTGTTTTAAAGCAATTTACTGATTAACTGCATTTTAGTGCACTCCATTACTGTTTAACTGTATTTCTTCATACTGTGAGTTCTGTTTTTGAGGGAAGTGGTTAATCTGTGCTTTTCTATGAGTTTTACTGTGTTCTTAAACCTTAAATTGAGTAGCATAGTCTGGATACAGGTTTCATGCATCCAGAGCTGTTTGCTTTTGCCTTCTGTGTGTCTGGCAGCCATCTTGTGTTTGTCTTCTGTGTTTCTGCCATCCATCTGGTGTTGGTAGGGGTCTGTCTTCTCTGCTATTGGGAGTAGCAGGGCTGGCAGGATTGGTTAGATTTCTGTGTTACTAGAATCTTCTATTTTCTTGTGGTATTTAAACCCTGTGTTTGAGCTGGTGTGGACTTGTTTGTGCATTGTGCACAGCAGATACACTGTGTTTAACCCAGTGTGAGATATTTCAGCTACAAATTTTCCCTTAGTAGCACTTGTATGATCACCTAGTAGCAATCATCTTAGACTTTCCACACTTTACACTTTTAGCTCTCTCTGGCCTTTTGCCTTCAGACTCTGACAAATATGGTTGGAAAATGTTCTACGGTTTCTCCTGCCAGTTTGGTTGATATGGGCATCCTGAGACACTGTAGCAGCTGCCTCATGTACATGGACAAACCTTACTACTACCACCTAGGAACACAATTTGTGAGAGATACAATTACAGTAAGAACCTAGAGTCTATACTCCCTCCCTCACAAGTCAGTATATCTGGCATTGAAAAGGATGTCAACACAAACACCACACCTCAAACACCACCCACACCTACACAACACACACCCACATATGTGGAGGTCCTCAACAAAAATATACCCAAACAAAAGAGACCTCTGAGGCAAAAACATACGCTAACTCTACAGCCCACCACACCACGCACCAAACATAGTCCACACACCTGTGCCTCACAGGCAGTAAGGCCTAACCATAAACCCAACATATTAGTCATAGGAGACTCAATTGTGAGGCATATGGCTGTGTCCCTCATGAGGCTGGATAAGGAGAAAGTCATGGTTAGTTGTCAGGTGCCAGAATCCACCATATCACACATGCACTCAACTCTCAACAATAGGTATTGTTATGACTCTGTCATAGTCCATGTTGGCAAGAATGACTTGAGACATACCTCCCTGGACTATATGAAGAGAGACATGATCAAGCTCGCTGAATATGTGTCCCAGGCAGGTATGTCACTAGCTTTAAGCAGCATTCTACCATCACCCAGAATGATGCCTCAATACAGACAGAAAATGATTGACTTTAACAATTGGCTTAGTTTCTCGTGTCATTCCAAGGGGATCCAGTACCTGATAGCCTGAGAAGACATTTATTTATTTATTTATTTTACATTTGTTGACCGGGATAGTCCGACTGGATACATGTCCATTTTCAGCGGAGGCCTGGGGAGAAAAGCTCTAAGGTAGTCAGAGTCAAAAATACAACAATGTAGACATAATTACAGGTAAGTTATTTACAGAGGATACATGAAAAGACATGAGATAGGCAAGTTCACAGGTATAGTTATCCCTGGTTTAAGTCAGGGGAATACATTGACAGTTGTCAGAAAGTAATATATTATATACATTTATGAGGAGGGTTAACCAGGCTTGTTACAGTGGCAAAGACAGTTGTCAGAAAGTAATATATTATATACATTTATGAGGAGGGTTAACCAGGCTTGTTACAGTGGCAAAGACAGTTTAGTGCCAGATGTTGTCTGAGTTTGATTTTAAATTGGCAAAAGGAGGAAAGCGAAGTAATGTCGGCTGGAAGGAGATTCCAAACTCTGCCTACAGAGTTTGCAAAGAGGGCATCCCCAGCTGTATTTTTAATTTTGATTGTCTGAGTTAGTAATTTGTTTGAGGATCCAAGCAGTCTCTGATTGTTATGAGGGGTGATAATATTCCTTAGGGAGGGTGTATTATCTGGATTATAGAGAATTTTTTTAGCTATAGTCAGAAGGTTGTATTGGATTAGACTGGGAAGTTCCAGCCACCAAAGCTGTTTGAGGTTAATGCAGTGGTGTGTCCTAAATGACAGGCCAGTGGCAAACCTGGCAATGTGATTGTAACAGGATGACAATCTATTTAGAACCAATTTGTTTAGATTTGAGAAAGGGGGAGGCATATAGAAGTGTTGAGATTAGGTGGGTGCGGGCTATGGCAATCCTGGCTGGAGGGGTTAGGAAGGCTTTTATTCTATACAGTGATCCTAGTTTTTATTGATGTTCTTGATTAATTGATTGACATGCAAGTCAAATTTTAGGTTATTATCAATAATGACTCCTAGTAGTTTTGTAGAGGAGACAGGGGAGATAACAGTGCCATCCTTCGCATTAATGTTGAAGGTAAAAGCAGCAGACCTTTGTGTAGGTGAAAAAAACAGCATTTTGTTTTTTTTTTTTTTGGATTTAATAACAGGTGATGTTCAGAGAGCCAGTTTTCTATGGTATTAAAGGTGGATTGGGTAGCAGACCTCAGTTCCGAAGGAGACGTAGAAGAGCAAATCAGGGTGGAGACATCAGCATATTGGATACAGCTGATGTTTGGTATGACAGAGTATAAGTCATTAATAAAGATGGAAAACAGTAGAGGCCCTAATATTGAGCCTTGTGGCACTCCATGGGTGTTTGATAGAAGGTTAGAGAGCTTGTCTTTCCAGTGAACAGCCTGCTGCCTCCCACCGAGATAGGATTTAAACCACAGCAGGACTTTGTAATCTAGATAGAAGGTTTTCAGGGTGTGTAACAAAAGTTGGTGATCAACCATATCAAATGCCTTAGAGAGATCCAAGAAGAGGGCAGAAGAGATATAATTGTTGTTACGGTTGTTGTTTATGGTATTGGTGAAAGCCAGGAGGGCCGAGGTTGTGCTGTGGTGTGGTCGGAATCCATGTTGGGTATCGGCCATGAGGTGATTTTGGATTAGGTGGTGCATGAGTTGTTTGTGTACACATTTTTCCATTATTTTTGCCAATGGGGAAAGTATAGCAATTGGTCTATAATTGGAGAAATCCGTGGAGGATAAAAAATAAAAATCCTCCTTTATGTAATGGGATTACATAGGCTGTTTTCCATAAGGTGGGAATTTTTGCCTCTGTTATGGTCCGATTAATTAGAATAGATACAAGATAGGCAATGGCATCAGCTGATTTTTGGAGGTACTCGGCGGGGAGTTGTTCAGCAGCACGTGTGGTGGGTTTTAATTTTTTGAGGAGAGAGCGAACGAGTGATGTAGGCACTGATTGGAGGCTAAATGAGGGTTGGTTTAGAGGGGTGGTATTATCAGGGCTGGGGGAGCTGTGAGGCAGTTGGGTAGCTAGGGTTTGTATTGTTTCAGTAAAGAAATGGTTAAAGCAGTCTGAGACATCCTGAGGAGATTTATCAATGTTAGCAGCGGGGATGGGGGTGGATGTTTTTCAAGGGTGAAGTAGATTGTCCAGACCTGCCCAGAACTACTGAGGATTATTCCAGTTAACTGTCTATAAATTATGATAGTATTGTTTTTTTGTCTGTTAGAATGGATGTTTTAGTTTCATTCCTAGCTTGCCTGTATTTAACATGATCATGGAGGTCTTTAGTTGAGTGCCATAGGGCCCATAATTTGTTTCTACTATTGATTTTTTGTCTGGTTTCTTTAGTAAGCCATGGTGCAGTTTTAGCTTTTGTCCACTTTGAGCGGGCAGGAGAATGCAGATCTAGGATTTCAAGAAATTTATTGTTGAAATATGCAACTGCCTCCTCCATGGGAAGGTGTTTTAGCATAGACCAATTACAGGAGATAAGTTCCTATTGGAATTTGGCAGGGTGAAAGTCTTTATTGTTTCTGACTTTCCTGATTACGGGAATTTGTGTGATAATGGCTTTTTGCTTAATGACATAAGTGAGGAGGTGGTCACTTAGGTCACTGGGAAGGGCACCCACAGTGTACTGTTGGGGGTTGCTATTTACAAGAACCCAGTCGAGTATGGTTTCTTTTTGGATGGGTTTACCTAGCCTGGTTGGGGTAGTTATGGTTTGTGTGAACGCATGCAGGTTAATATGGGTAGAGGGGGATTGTGAGGAACAGGTGCTCCAGTCTATGTTAAAGTCACCAAGCAGTAGAGTTTCTTGGGGTAGTGACGTGATAGCCAGTGGAGGGTGCCTTCAAGTGCATCTATGATGTTGCCTGGGGGATATACATACAGATGATGTTAATGCATTTATTTTTGTTAAGCTGTACTCAGAGTTGTTGATCTGAGGTGGTTGGTTAACAATTCTGGTCACATTTAACCCAGACTTGTAAAGTATAGCTACCCCACCACCCTTCCTGGAAACAAAGTCCATCCTGTGTATATTATACCCAGGAGGTAACACCTCATTATCAGTTGTGTGAAGTTTTGGCCAGGTCTCTGATAGACATAGTATTTCAGGGGAGTGGACAGCCAGGAGAGCATGCAGTTCATGTACCTTATTATTAATGCTCCTAATACTGAGGTGACAGGCCAGGAGAGAGAGAGTTTGTTGGTCTACTGATTCTAGTTTGATAGCTTAGGTTACAATTGGAGGGGGTGTATTTATCAGCAGTGGATGGGCCAGGGTTAGGGTGAATGTCACCACTGAGTATAAGGCCGTGTTTGTACTTAGTAATAAGTCTCAGAAGTTTATGTAAGAGTTTGTAGTATTGTCTTGATCTAGGGCTGGGGTGCCTGGGGTTGGTATGCTGAAAGAGTGAGCAAGAGGCTGAGTTGTTCCCATTTTTATGGCCATGGCTGAAGGTGGGATGCTTTATCTCTGGAGTGATAATATGGTCTTTAGGGTATTGATAGCCAATAAGCATATGGTTTTCGTACAGGGTGAGTACATATGAGCCTAGCAGAATGGGTAGTAAATAGTACTGGAACATTATGAGAGAAGAAGAAAGTTAGTTGGGATCAGTTGTTTGATTGACACTGTAGTACAGGAAATTATGACCGATTTAGGTAAATTAGAGTGGGAGGAGAGATTATGTAAGTGAGAGCTGATAGGAGGAGGACAGGGTGAAGAGAGATTGGGGGTGAAAGCTGATAGGATATTGCAGCAAGGGTGTAGTTAGGTACCTATAAATGTAGAGCTACTGGGGGCATGTGGAATTTGGGGGCAGGGAGGGGAGTGGAGCGAGTCACAGGCAAGTGCAACGGGGCAATTACAGACTGCAAGTGTTTCCTTATACGTAGGTAGTTCTATGGAAGTTCTTTAAGCCAAGTTTATACTGAGTGTATATTATGCTGTAATTTTAAACCTGAATTTATGCTGTACTTTCAAACTGAATGTAACGCTAGGTTGTAGGCTAGGGTTAGACTGTAATTACTACACTTGCAAGAGGTTTGTAAACTACAGGCTATGGGGAAGATTACAATTTTCAGGGCTAAGAACTTTAGACCCACGTCAACAGCTTACAGGATATAAAATTACCATGCACTTTAAGATATTAACCTTAGCCAGCTTAAGGACTGACTTCTGGTAAATAGTTGTGGATACTGGTTTTCAGGGTAGCCTTCTTCAATTAGGAGATTCTTTTAGTAAGTGAGTTAGAGGGGGTCTACCTGCAGAGGACTCATTCATTCCCCACTGTCAGTCAGTGGTATCAGATTTCTTGACACTCCAGCCTCAGCCGTTGTCTGATGCTCAGTAGTAAAAAGGGTTATAAAGACTTGATAGCTTTTTTTGCCCCACTGCAAGAAAAAATTGACAAGTCTACATATTCCTTACTTTGAGGGCTTCGCCTGCACCATAACCTTAAAATGGGATGGCTAATATGATGTAAAAGCCAGGAAGCAAAAATTCCTCTCAACTGTCCAGATTTCCTCAGAATGCCAGGCTTTTTGTTTCAAACTTTTGGTCTATTCCTCATAAACGTTTTGTTTTTCCTGGCAAATCACTGGGATGATCAAGCAGGACTAGTGACTGCAGTTTATATTCCAGAATAATTACATACTAAAACGATAAGGATCCATACAGGTTCTGATTCTTACAAGCTGTCATATGCAGAGCCCATTCTGTCTTTATCTTTGTCGGCAGAGCTATTGTATGTTTTGGTCTGTCTGCATTCTGCTCATTTCAGCTTCACTGCATGAAGCAATGTGTTCTGAGGGCACATGCCAGCTGACCTTCCGTATTTCAGTGACAACACATGGCAACCACGTGAGACATGATCGACAGACCATGATGCTTTGCCCGAGATGGCCTGTATCTGTCTCCCTTGGGCTTCAGGCTTCTGGCAAAGGCTGTTGCCTCCCCATCGTGCCTTTTTAGGCAATGCCATGATATCAAAATTACCGACATGAAAATTTCATCAAAATGAAAATTAAAGGTCATGCTGCTAAACGCTAGGAGCCTAAACATGAAACTGCACTCATTGCAAGCATTCTTAACCCTGGAAGATGCCGACATTTGTGCAGTCACAGAAACCTGATTCAAAGCTGCGGAGTGCACCCCAGCCATACCAGGTTACTTATCCTATCATACATTCACCAAATCATGGGCAGCAAGGTGGAGTTTCAATATATATTAAAGACATACACTCCTGTAGGCTGGTCAAACACTATGATGTGCAGGAGATACTCCAGGTGCAGTTAACCACTGACAAAACCCTTATTCAAATCATAGCTATCTACAGGCCCCCGACTCTGAATCTAGATGCCCACTCCACCTGTATGGACCTCTTCATATCTATCAAGTTTCAACCATTTACCTTGATTCTGGATGACTTTAACTATCCAACTATAGACTGGAAGAACTACTCATGCCAAAACACAAATGCCCAGAAATTCCTTGATTTTGTCAATGCAAATGCCTTGGACTAGCTGGTCAGCATCTCCACAAGAGGTGATAATATCTTGGATGTTGTTTTAACCAACATGAGTAACCACTGCAGCATCCCTACAATGTCATCCTTCCTGGTAAGATCTGACCACAAAGTGGTCACTTTCAAAGTCACCATCTTCCCCGACTCCCCCCAGCTAGGGTCAGACAAAAAAAATTCTCCAAAGCTGATTACAACCTCCTGAGGGAACGTATAAACAGCTGCACAGCCCCCTTCCCCTCCATAGGAACTGACACAAATGTCCAAACCTACACCAAAGTACTATATGAGCATTTATATAGTTGCATGGAATCAGGAGTACTCGACAGGACAAAATCATCCTCCTCAAGGAAGAGTAAACTTGTCTGTTGAACATCTGCAATAAATAAACTTTATAACAAAAGGATAAAATTGCTGTACAGGACCAAAAAAAAACAGGTGCCAAATTGGATGCAATCTCTCCTTAGCCTAAAACAAGCAAATAAGATCACTAGTAAAATTCTTCAAAGCAAACTTAGAGTCTAAACTGGCCACATCTACTAAATCATAAGGCCTTCTTCACATATGTTTGCATTCTCAAAGGAAGCACTCAGATCTGCTCAGAACTGGTGGGCAAGGACGTCACATACACAAATGCTGTAGATGTAGCCAACCTGCTGGCAGACAGGTTTAGCAAAAACTTCACCTCTCTGTCTCCCCCATCAGTAAATCAGGACATCCCAACACCTGCCCCCCACCGCTTATCTCTAGGGGGGAACTCATCACTGCCCTCTCAAAGGAAAAAAAATACAGCCTCCAGAGGACCCGATAACATCCTAGGCTGCATCCTACATGAACTCAGGCAGGAACTTGCAGCACCATTAGGCACCCTACTCAGCCAAAGCCTGAGTACTGGCTTCATCCCAGCTAAGTGGATGACAGCCGCTGTCATCCCTTTGCACAAAGGTGCAGCATCCACCAATCCAGGAAATCATAGACCCATCAGCCTAACTATCCTGATCTGCAAGGCCATGGAGCGATTATCATGGACCTCATTAACAAGGACATTAGCAACCTCTAAACACTCAATCCCACACAGTTTGGTTTCATCAAGGAGAGGTCATGACTGTTAAACTTGGTCAACTTCTTTGAGACAGTCAAACAAATACACATCCAAGGAAATAATCCACAAAAACACAATACTGCCCTCACATAAGGAACCACACAAGGATGAAGTGAATAAAATAATGTATTCTTCTCTTCTGGTACCTCGGCCTTTGCAGTTCCTTATGTGAGGGCAGTATTGTGTTCTTTGAGACAGTCACCAGAGCCATGGACGAAGGGAAGACAGTGCACACTGCTACCTTGACCTTGCCAAAGCCTTCAATACTATTTTCCACTCGGGTATTATAGATAAACTCTCTCAACTAGGCATCAATCCAAATGTTACCAGATGGGTAGCAAACTGGCTGACTGATAGAACCCACCTAGTCAAAATAGGGGAAGCCACCTCAAGCAGTAGACCTGTAATGAATGGTGTACCCCAGGGATCGGTCTTGGGGCCTCTGTTGTTTGGGATATACTTTTCTGAGGTGCAGGCCAAAACTAGCAGGCTACAGCTGACCAAGCTTGCAGATGACTGCAAACTGGGCACTGTCATCAATTCCTCTAGTGATGGGGACATCCTCTAAAAGGGTCTTACTCAAACAAATGACTGGTGCCAGAAACATGGTCTCCAACCGAATGCCAAAAAAATGCATCATCATCCCTTTTGGGGAGAGTGATGTCCCCTCAAATGATCAAATTTATAACAAGGTCCTAAGCACACAATCAGGCATGAGGGACTTGGGCACCCAAATTGATAGCAACCTAACTTTTGACCACCGTATTGCCTCCATTGTACAGAAAGCTTCCTACATTGCCCACCTCATTAGAAAGGGTATCTCGTGCAGGGACAAGGAAGTCATAACATCCCTGTATTCTTCCTTTATAAGACCCATTATTGAGTACAATGTCCCTTTTGGCATGTATCTCACAAAGCACATGCAGCAGTTGGAGAGACCACAGAGCTTCCTCACCAGGAGAATCCAAGGCCTCAAACATCTACCCTACACAGATAGGCTAAAAGCCCTATCCCTCTACTCAGTCTCATATAGACTTCTTAGAGGTGACCTCTGTCTGGCATACGAAGCAATCTCAGACCCTGCCTTCATGGGACTGCTGCATAGCCACAATTCAAGCTCCACTCGAGTAACCTACATGAGCGACCTAAACCTGGTCTGTGACATCAATAGGACTTGTTGGTGGGACAGCTTTGTGTTTCAGATACTCTCCTTTCTGTGGAATAGACTCCCTATCCATGTCAAGCACAGTACATCATTATCCCTTTTTAAGTGCAGCCTGGATAACTGGGTGAGGAACAGAAAAACACACCTGGGATTCCACCTGAGTTCCTGCTGACTTGTCAGAACATGGGTAAATTCTTGTCTAGGCATGTAAGGGCCTCAGGGTCAATAGCCTAATAACTTCCTATGATCCTATGATCCTATTCAGTCCCTTCCTGTCTGTCTAACATGATAAATACTATGGCCTTCTAAATGGTTGCAACATAGTGTAAACTGCTTAACAGTTCTTAGAGCAACTAACTAGTGTATTTTGTTGTCAATTAAATTTCTAGGACAAGTAAACAAATCTGAGGAATAGTGGTATTGTTCATTTTATTCCCTGCTGCTTGCATGAAGCCATGATATCCCTATGCTACATCACTTATTTTCATGTGTAAATACAGGTGAGGTACTGTCATGTGCTGCTACTAATTTTGACTCTCATGTCTGATGCCATTATATTTGTGTCCCTTTTATTATGGGCAGAGCACTGCTGTGAGGTACTATAGTGTGTGTGTGTGTGTGTGTGTGTGTGTGTGTGTGTGTGTGTGTGTGTGTGTGTGTGTGTGTGTGTGTGTTCACACATGTAAGATCCAAAAAGACACTTGAGGTAAGACATATACAAAACTCAGTTTTGTTTTGTACACCACAAAAATGGCAACCCACTTGGCTTTGTAACTTTAGAAATAAAAGAAGTACCTTATTCTCAATGTTCAGTCCACTCACTTCCTTCAGGAAATAGTCTACCTTTAGCAAAAGAGAGGGCCAAGGATGCAGGCCTTATCCAGGCTCCACTCTGTGGCTCAGTTCAACAGATTCTTCTAAGCCCAACTCTCATCTCCTTGACTACAGGCTTCACCCAGGCCCAGCTCTCAGGTCTACAGCTACAAGCCTCTCCTAGACCCAACTCTTAGCTTATTGAACTAGGTGCATTAACTGATACAATCCACAGATAGCCCATGCCTCCTCAGTCTTCCTTCATGTGTTCCTTCAGTGAGGAGCTAACTTCCTGTTTCCTTGATTTTAGGCAGCCTCTTTTGTAAACCATTAATTGCCAGTTAACTTTGTTAACTATATTACTGCTAATATAAAGTGTTTTTGCATGCAGTACATATTTTAAAGGTATAGTTCCCCTTTTTCAGAGCCTGCATGTTATAGTGCACAGCAATACCAAACTTTAAACAGTGTTGGATTTCCAAGATAGCTGCACTTTGAAGAGCGGATTGATTAGATATTTTTCAGTGTGAAAAAATAAAGAATATTAAAAAAAACACTGATAGCTAGCATTTTAGGTAAAATGCATTTACTGGTTAGTTACAACACTGCCTCAATATCAGTAAAAAAGAAATCTGGAGAAAGTAAAATAACATTAACTAGAAAAGGAGAGGAAAAGAGTCTTGCAGCACTTCTTCAAAAGCATTTCAGGTTTCAGACAGGAGATGGCTTCAAATAATTAAGAGGACAAATAAATCAGATGCTTTCAGAGGTATGAAAATAAGTGGGAAACTGGGGGAATATATAAAGTCAAATGAAAAAAAGCTAGAAAATAATAGACAAGTATTAGATTAGTCATTTAGATAAGGTGTTAAAACTGCAGAAATTAGAGGTCAAAATGAAGTAAAGACTGGTTGAATATGTAGCTTTTCAAGAAGAACTGTTTGAAAAAAAATGGAGTTAGAAAAGAACACACAGAAAGCCTGAGATTTTTCTGTTATATCAGAGAAATTGAAAGGGATAGACTGCATTAATTTTATGGAAGCACAATTAAGCAAATGGACTAGCATTCCACAGCAGGATTTGTTAATTGAAAAACTGTATCATGTGCATGCTTTAAATTTGGTCATGATAAATAAGCCAAGTTCTATAGTAGTAAAGATGCAGTCATATCAGCATGAAGAGCTATCCCTGGCAATAGTATGGCAGAAGGGAAACATGTTAACAATTGGGGACACCAGAGTATCTAGAGAAAATTACTATTCACTGTATAACAAGTGAGTAAATCTCTGAAGTCAGAAGATGATGGGAGGCAGGTGTGTGATTCAAGTTGCTGTATCCAGCTGTTTTTACAGTAATTTTCCTGGAAGAACAAAGACATTTTTTTGGAAGCAGAACAGGTTAAGAATGAGATAATAGAGTATACCAAACAAAGGCTAAGCCAACAAGTGGAAACGGATGCCACATCTCATTCTTCTCATAGTAGAAAAGGCCATAAAGGGAACTTGCCAGTGAAACATTTTCCAGTGTTCACAGTGAAATATCTGAGTGACAGAAAGAAGCTCAGAAGATGATTAGATACATCAGGAGTATGTATGTATGTATCTTTCGGCTTTTCCCGGTTAGGGGTCGCCACAGCAGAACTCTGGTCCGCTAATGATTGGCAGTAGAATTTTACGTTCCGAGTTGCCAGCCCTGACGCACAGCCTTCAACGAAGGTACACCCATTCACGCATGTCTCCACACAGAAGACGCTTTAGCTGAGAATCGAACAGAACAACGTCTTCCTGTGAGGCGACAATGCTACCGCAGCACCACCACCGCAGTATTCTTTGAGTAAAACCAGAGACAAGTGTTGGTTGGTCGAGATGATGAAGAAGAAGACCAGCAATAATGCGAGACTAGAAAATAAGCAGAATAATTGTAAAGTGTCTTTTCCATAAGATACAGCTTTGACACGAGAACTGTGATTCTGCAAGAAGAAGTGGCCAGAAAGGACTGGAAGTCTGATGACTTTGTTAAAGTGGTGGAAGGTCTCTAAAGCATAATTCCCACGTTGTCAGCAATGTTTAAAAGGGTAGCAAAGGGACTGACGATGTAACTGTAGATATTAAACAAAAAGTTTTTATTCTTGGTAAAATGTGTGTAATAAATATCTTGAAGTAGACTGTTTGTTTTATTGCTAACTAGATCTATAATATGCAGATGTATTTTAAATATGAGATGAAGGGGGAGTCTCATCATTGACTGCTGTTTATGATAGTGATACTAATGCATGAAAGTACTTTTTCTTGACTGTAATATATCCAGGGTATATACTATAAATACATAAAGGCTGGATATAAGCAATACAATGCTGTAATCTTTGGCTCATGGGGAAAGTCCACTGATCATGTTATATGTGCATTAAATGTAATAATTCTCCTGTTTTATACATCGGGAAGTACAATCAGTCTTAATTTATGTATCAGACAAGGGAATTTTTCCTGTAAACAAATAAGACATAAAAAGCATCAAAAATGGTAGTGCTCTTATGTGTGAAAAGAGCTGTGTCTTGAAAGTTTAAAGCTATTTGCCTTTTATCCTATCAGGTGACAGCAGTGGGAGATGGTATGTCTAAATGTGCAAACAGTTAATCAGGAAATGTCTGAATAATGTACTCTAAGACATTTGTTTAAGAAACATTATGATTAGTATATAAAGGGGAAGTGGCAAACATTTATTTGAAAATAAATGAAAGTTTGATAATGACAGAAGTGAATACCTTCACAAGTAGTTACATTCCTTGCAGCTTTAGTACATAAATAACAGTGCATGATTACATTTATTTATATAAAGGTAGCTAATGCACTATTTCTTAAGGCTAAACATCAGATAACTGAGATTATGCACATTGTTTTTCACATCTTGCAGGAAAATAGAAATTCAGGTTCACAGTAGTCACCACCAAAGCATCACACAACACTTTATGAAAGAAAATAAAAAACTTTCAAACGTTAAGTGCTTTCATCCAAACACGTTGCGGCTTTATCAGAGCAAATGAAAACAAGATACAAAGTAAATTTAAAATATCAGTCAAGGTCATGTGTGTAACTATACCCAATCAACAACACTATCCCATTTCATGTAAATATCAGATAAAACCCATAATATAATCCATTAAACTTGTTCTAATTACATCTCAATAAAAATATAAAAATGAAAAAAAAATCTGCATAAAAATACCATATAATATGGGAAAACTAATCAAATGCCATAATATTTAAGTTTTAAAACTCCAATAATGGAGACTGTCACATTTTACCATGGATAATTACAGACATTCAATTTAATCTGCCATGTCAACTCCCTATATTCAATACCGTCCTTCCATGGGTCTCCACGTGGGTTCATATCAATCTTATCCAGCCCCAAAAAAGTCAAAATTAATGTAGGGCACAGTTTTAAACATGTTTAAATAAAGCATTATTATTATTATTATTATTATTATTATTATTATTATTATTATTATTGTTATTATGTTTAATATAGTATATATGCTCATAAATATGTTCTTTAAACTACAAATGTAGCAAGCAGTTGCTACAGTTTAGACCATTCAGGGAGCCCTACAGTACAAAGGCATGGACACAAATTCAAGATCAGGGTTAAGTAGTTGTTATGCACCGAAGAGCTATCAGGATCAGCCTTACATGGTTGCACATACCCCCTAATACTTTGCCCACAGAGGAGTTGCCCCCCTTCTCCCTGCCTTTGCTATGCAACTAGTCAATAATATCAAAATTTAAAGTTTCATACTCCTTAATGTTCATAAAGTTCATTGTGATGCTAGTCCTGTTGATCTATTAACTTTTTAAATATCTGAGTCATATTTAAAAATACTTCCTTGTGTCATCTAATGCTCTTCCCAGCTTTCTTCTGAAGCCTCCTTGTCAAATAATGACATACACCCATGCCTCTCCACAGTTTGCCCCTGATTTTGCAGAACACTCCTGCTGTTGCCTGCTATAGATGCCCTGTTCCTCGTAATTCACAAACTGTTTCAGTCATTTATTTATTTATTTCCAGTTTGATGACCGGGGAGGTCCACTGGGTTCAAGGAGCCCGTTTTCAGTGGAGACCCGGGGAGAAAAGCTCCATTATACACAGTAACAATAAGCAAAAAAGTAATATTACATAGTAAAACTTGGTAGGGTACAATCACAAAAATAGTGGAACATGCATTACATACATACATACATATATACTAGAATGTGGACAAGATGTACAGAGGATTAGTTGCACTGAGGAAGTAGATGATGTGTGCAAGGTTATAAAATAACAATTGTAATTCATTTGAATGTAGTTATAAAACTGACATTTGCAAATACAATTTTTCATTGAAGGGGTAAATATAGGTGGAAAGTACATTATTTAAAAAGCATAGATTCAAGACAGACAATTAAGAAATAAAAAAGTGGGGTGCATACATCACGGTTTAGGATACGAAGTGTGAAATAGCATCAAACTTTATAAGTTGCCAGTAGAGAGAATCATCCCCAGATAGCGGAAAGAGAGGACAGATAGTAAACTATTTACAATATATACATTTAAGATATAGATGTTAAATTATGTTATATTCAGAGTGAGGCTGCTGTTTTAGGTAAGCAGTATGGAGTAGATTAACTTGTAGTAGGGACATTAGCAGGCTAGGTGGGTTGAATGTATCTAACAATGCCAAAAATTAGTGTTGTATAGCTCATGTTATATTAAAAAAATACCTTACAGCACTAACTTGATCCATTCTCATAGTGGATTAATGCTGTTGTGTTCTCAGTTTACAGACCAGTGTCTGAAACTTTGAAACCTTTCCCTCCCTTTTTCATTCACAATATTTTTTAAAGACTTAGTTGCTGTTCAGCATTATACCTGGTGCCTAGTGGTTGCAAAGAGACTCCTGTTCTCTGTGTAACCTGTAAGTGTACATGTTTTGATTCTTTTGTTAGTGCTTTTGAGGCAAATAGCTTGATGGCTGCCAACACAAGATGCAGCAAGAGAGACAGTCACAAGATCACATACAAGAGTGGCAAGCATGCAACTCAGGTAGCCTTCCTCTTAGTAAGGAAATGGCACTGGTGTAGAATCAACAACTGAAAAGTCATCCCTAGAGAAATTGTTGGTCAACAGCATAAAACACTGGTTGCTACATCAGCTGCAAACAGTGGTCAAAGAAGGTTCTAAAGTCAATAGAGACTAGGCTGATGACCAGAAAGATGACAAGACAAGAGTCCAAGGAATTATTCAGGGCTCTAGAATTTCAGGAAGAAGGGGATACAGGTGGAGATAAAGAAGAATGGTAGCACCTTAAAACAGATTGTGTGAGGACTACAGAACATAAATGTGGCTGAGCCAGGTATGGAAATAAGGTATATAAGAAAAGCTAGTGATGGAAAGAAAGAAGGCGTGTATGAAAAAGTGAGGGATAGAAAAGACTGTCCAGGCCTAGAAAAAATACTAGTTGTCTAACAAAGACTCTAAAAAAGAAGTTGCGGTAGCAAAGAACAAGGAATCAGTGACACTCCGCCAGGTTCTGGAAAGTGACTTGGTAGATGACACAAAGAAACTCTATCAGGTCACAAGCCAAACACAAAAATATAAATAAGATAGTCAGATGCCCTTCATAGGGGATGCCAGAAACAATTTGCTCACCAGTCAAAGAGGCAACAAAAGCAGATGGAAAGTGTACTTCCAGCACCTTCCGAATGAAGAAAATCCCACAAAAGCTGTGCTGCCCCAGTCACAGCCTATGACTAATGAAGAGAAGGAGCCCACCCATAGAAGAAATTAGAACAGTACTTAGGAAAATGAAGTCAGGGAAAGCCACAGGCTCAGATGAGGTCACAACAGATATGATCATTATATTGAATAAGATATGGGAGAACTGTACTTATAATAATATGGATAGAAAGACATATCCAACATGACTGGAGAATAAGCATACTAATACCAGTGTGTGTGTGTGTGTGTGTGTCTTTTGGCTTTTCCCGGTTAGGGGTCGCCACAGTGCAACTCCAGTCCGCTAATGATTGGCAGTTTATTTTTACGTACTAATGCCAGTGTACAAGAACAAAATGGACATCCACAATTGTGGGCAGCAAAATGAATCAAACTCCTGTCACACTGCATGAAAGTTCTGGAGAGGGTGATTGATAAATATCAGAGTAGTAGAAAGTAAGATGAGCAGTTTGTGTTCAGATCAGGATGCAGAACAATCAATCCAATGTTTGCAGTGAAACAGATAGTTGAGAAAAAGCTAGAGGTGAAGAAAGAGACTAATTGGGCATTCTTAGATTTGCAAAAAGCATATGACAAGGTCCTAAGAAACCTGGGCAGACCTGTGGTAGTTTGTAGTCCCAGAAACATGGGTAGAATTAGTGCAGGCTATGTGCAAGGGTCCAATGACTCAAGTGCAAACAGTGCTTGGTCTCAGAGAAAGGTTTCCAGTTGGAGCGGGTGTGCATCCGGGTTCAGCTCTGAGCCTGCTGACATTCACACTGTTGATGGACAACAAAGGAAAGTTCAACAAAATGAACCCAGGAAAGGAACACTGAACCAAAATAAATTGACACTTTATTGAAATTCAGCAGATAAATAAAACAAGCGCTTTCACTCGGTAAATACCGAGCTTTCTCAAGTTAACACTGAGGTGCCATAAGCATCTATAAATAGTACCTTATAGGTCACCTGATTAATTAAACATAATTAATGAGCAAACCACATGAAAAAACTAAAACAGTGCTAAATGCTGCACAAATATCAGTTAAAATAATAAAAGATCGTAAAATGTTGTGCTAATAAAAATGTTAACTCAAGTTGAGTAAAAAATTAATGATATTTCAAAAAACATATGAAATAAAGATGAATGAAAACAGACCTTTTTATTCTTCACAAATTTATATATATTTTTTATATTTACATCCAAGTGTTTTCATTATATATATATATATTTTTTTATGCTGGTTTCGCATATTAGTTTCCATAGCATTTTAGTCTGTTTTCATTCATCTTTATTTCATATGTTTTTTGAAATATCATTAATTTTTTACTCAACTTGAGTTAACATTTTTATTAGCACATTTTACGATCTTTTATTATTTTAACTGATATTTGTGCAGCATTTAGCACTGTTTTAGTTTTTTCATGTGGTTTGCTGATTAATTATGTTAATTAATTAATCAGGTGACCTATAAGGTACTATTTATAGATGCTTATGGCACCTCAGTGTTAACTTGAGAAAGCTCGGTATTTACCGAGTGAAAGCGCTTGTTTTATTTATCTGCTGAATTTCAATAAAGTGTCAATTTATTTTGGTTCAGTGTTCATTTCCTGGATTCATTTTCTTGGTTTTGCTCGTGTTAATTATATCTTCAAAGTTCAACAAAATTGTATGCAACTGATGTAACATTTCAGGCAGACTCTGAACAAGGACTTTAGCAAAAGATAGGGGAGTGGAATGCAAAACTGAAGGTACATGGGGTGAAATGGAGGGACAGTTGTAATGGCAGCAAATGTGGAAATCTGAAGAAGCTGAGAATTGAGATAGAAGAGAAAATAATGAAAGAGATTAACAGCTTCAAGTATCTGGGAGGGGTGGTTGAAAAGAGCTGAAGTCTGAATGAAAAAGTAAAAGATAGAATCAGAGAGGCTCCAGCCAGCTAATGCAGAGTGTCAGGAGTAGTATATGACAGAAAAATGCCAGAGAAGCTGAAAAGTAAGGTGTACAAAAAGTGTTAGGACCAGTAGTACTGTATGGTAGAGAAATCTGGGTGAGAAAAGCAGAGCAGTTGAAGAAGGTGATGGAGATGAAGTACCCGAGAAGTGTGGTAGAATGCAAACTATGGAACAAACTGAGAAATTAGGATATCGGGGCTCACTCAGGCTATGCCATAGACTGCTGAGAAGTAAAGGTTAATTTGTTTTTGCTTTCTTCTTATTTGTATTACTTCATTACCTTTTCTGTTTTGTATATTGTGATGTATTTTCTTTACACTGTGTTTAATTGTATTCTGGTTTCAATTGCATATTTAAACTAGGAAAAAAACACAGCTGTGCCTCTTGTGAATCACACAGAAATTAGAACAGGTCAATTAAGGTTAATTACCTGTGAAATGAAAGTGGAGATAGAAACTAAACCTTGTGTTTAAGGGATAAAATAAAACATTTCAAGGCTTTAATGGAAAGGTTCACTCAGACTTTACCATAGACTACTGTGAGGTAAAGTTTAGCTTGTTTTTGCTTTCTTGTAATTTGTATTACTTCATTACCTTTTTCTGTTTTGTATGTTATGATACATTTTCACTACACTATGTTTAATTTTATCCTAATTTCAATTGCATATTTAAACTAGGAAAGAGACCAGAGCTCTGCCTCTTATGAATCACACAGAAATTAGAACAGGTCAGTTAAGATTAAATACCTGTGAAATGAAAGTGGAGCTAGGAATTAAACCTTGTGTTTAAAGGATAAAATAAAACATTTCAAGACTTTACTGGAAAAGTTCACCCAGACTTTACCATAAACAGCTCTGATGGAAATGCTAGCTTGTTTTTGCTTTCTTTTAATTTGTATTACTTCATTATCTTTTTCTGTTTTGTATGTTATGGTGCATTTTCTTTACACTGTGTTCAACTGTATTCTGGTTTCAATTGCATATTTAAAGTAGAAAGAGACCAGAGCTGTGTCTCCTGTGAGACACACAGAAATTAAAACAGGTCAATTAAGGTTATTTACCTGTGCATTGAAGGTGGAGCTAGGAACTAAGCCTCATATTTAAGGGACAAAATAAAACATTTCAAGGCTTTACTTGGAAAGCTCACTCAGACTCTGCCATAAACTACAGTGAGGGAAAGGTTAGTTTATTTTTGCTTTCTTGTAATTTATATTATTTCATTATCTTTTTCTGCTTTGTATATTGTGATACATTTTCTTTACACTATCTTTAATTTTATTCTTGTTTTAACTATATATTTAAGCTAGGAAAGAGACCAGAGTCATGCCTCTTGTGAGTCACAAAGAAATTAGAACAGGTCAATTAAGGTTAATTACCTGTGAATTGAAAGTGGAGCTAGGAATAAACCTTGTGTTTAAGGGATAAAATAAAACACTTCATGTTTTTTCTGGAAGAGTTCACTCAGACTTTACTACAGACTACTGTGAGGGAAATGTTAGCTTATTTTTGCTTTCCTTTAATTTGTATTACATTTTTACCTTTTTCTGTTTTGTATATTGTAATGTATTTTCTTTACACTGTGTTTAATTGTATTCTGGTTTCAACTGCATATTTAAACTAGGAAAGAGTCCAGAACTGTGCCTGTTGTGAGTCTCACAGAAATTAGAATAGTTCAATTAAGGTTAATTACCTGTGCATTAAAGGTGGAGCTAGTAACTAAATCTTGTGTTTAATGGTTTAAAATAAAACATTTTAAGGCTTTACTGGAAAAGTTCACTCTGACTCTGCCATAGACTACCGTGAGGGAAAGGTTACTTTGTTTTTGCTTTCTTGTAATTTTTATTACTTCATTATCTTTTGTTTTTCTGTTTTGTATATTGTGATGCATTTTCTTTACACCGTATTTAATTGTGTTCTGGTTTCAACTGCATATTTAAACTAGGAAGGAGACCAGAGCTGTGTCTCTTGTGAGTCAGACAGAAATTAGAACAGGTCAATTAATGTTTATTATCTGTGAGTTGAAGGTGGAGCTAGGAACTAAACCACATATTTAAGGGATAAAATAAAAGATATCAAGGCTTTACTGGAAAAGCTCACTCAGACTCTACGATAGACTACTCTGTGGGAAAGGTTAGTTTGTTTTTGCTTTCTTTTAATTTGTATTGTGTCATTGCCTTTTTCTGTTTTGGATATTGTAATGCATTTTCTTTACACTGTGTTTAATTGTATTCTGCTTTCAACTGCATATTTAAACTGAGAAAGAGAACTTATCTGTGTCTCTTGTGAGTCCCACAAAAATAAATATTTCCCCACTTTCCCGCCCTGTTGCTGATGTTCTTCATGTTTCATTGTTGCAATCATCACATTTGGGTTATCTGCCTGCAGGTAGCCCTCAGCCGGCCTGAATACCAGAGTCTTGGATTCCTGCATCGGATGCTGTCTCTTCTTCCATGACGTCAGGTCATATGGGGTATAAAACATGTAGCCAATGCCATTACATCAGTCTTTCTTGCTGTGCGGTGCCCGAAGCAGAAGCAGTTCACAAGTGCTGGTCGGCTGACTCATGAAATTTTCATTTTCGAGTTTCAGAGCCGAAGTCTTCAAAAAAGCTAAGTACCCCGTTGGGGATCTTTTTCTTGCTCTTAACCGATGTCAGTAAAAGTTAACAATTGTATTACCTGTGGAAAGCAAATACCTCATAAAGATTTTAATTCGTACTGCATTCCTTGCTTAGGCTCAGACCACAACATTCCTCACTGTCGGTTTTGTGCCTTGTTCAACCCCCGAACTATTCATCGTCGGTCTATATTTGCAGCAAATTATTTTGGTACTCAGTATAACTATCCAGAAATGGCTTTGGTAAGCCATCTGACTACCAATATTCCAAAAAAAGTAAGGATAAAGACAGAGACAGAACGCATAGGTCCAAAACTGCCAACAACGCTTCTGTTAAACTAGTCGGCAGTCCGCCAGTACTCAGTGAGGTGCTTTCGCAGCCCCTGATACCCGCTACTTCAGATTTGCAGGCCTCTGCTGAGACCCATTCAGTATGCCACGAGATGCTTCTTCGACTATGGAACCTGTGGATGTCTCTACCTTGGATAGGTCCGGAGCCGCTGTGCAGGCACCAGCTTTTGAGGGTGTATTCAGGCCTACAGACTTGCATTTTAAACTGCCATCTTCTTCCTCCAGGCCTAAATCTTGACCCACGCCTAGGAAACTGACATCCAGACCGTATGCTCAGGCCCATATGCCTAAAAAAAAAACAAATGCTTGGAATGGCTGAAGACCTTATTACCTTAATTACGGGAAGCCAGCCTTCCCCCTCTAAGAGACCTAGAACTGATTTTCCTTCTGATTATTCTGATCAGGAATCTGATATTTCTGTTTCTTCTGTTTACCAGGATTTACCCCTGTCTACCTATGAGGACTCTGATGCAGAGGATTCTATTCCCTCTGCTTCCCCTCCAGAGGATTTTTCTTTTGGTGAAACCTTACACACTCTTAGGGAGCAGGATTACTCTGACACCAAAAAGAGGCTTAGGGAATTCTTACTCCTCCCTCAACACAGGCCTTTAGCAATCCTTCCTGTTCTGGACATTGTAGATGATGCCTTCTTGGAATCTAGCCTTTCCCCAGACACTTTAACTCCAGCTCACAGAAAACCTGATAGGTATTAAAGAGTACCTGACTCTCACAAGTTCCTCTTCAAGAATCCTACTGTGGATCCAGAGACCATTTCCCAGGGACCAAAGGGCATTAAGGCTACTGCTGCCAAAAAACCTACCCCTTCTGATAGAGATTCTAGAGCCTTGGACAGATGGGGTAAGAAGGTATACACTTCTGCTATTTGGCCATTAGGGCTTTAAATTGCCAGTTTCATATGTTAAAGTACCAGCAGCATATTATGGGACTACTTAAACAGAAAAATGATGTTGATGCCTGACTGTACTGAACACAAAGAATTACAGGATTTAATGCAGTCTGCAGAACAGGTTGGTAAACATACATTGCAATGTGGTTTTGACTCTTTAGAAGCATCTTGCAGGGCTGCTGTTACTGGGTCTATACTTAGAAGGCATGCTTGGCTTAAGGAGCAAAACTTGCGAGATCATGTTAAATCTAAATTACTGGATGCTCCCTTAAACCAAGACCACCTATTTGGCAACAAAGCAGAAGAAGTCCTCAAAAAGATGGAAGAAAAAGCTAAATCTATGCAAACTGTTAAAGATTTACTTCAAGTACAGCCTCCCAGATTTAGTAGGCATTGGCCTTCAAAGAATTGGTCCTTTCCAGCCTCTTCCAGGCCTTCTCAGTCCAAACCCAGGAACAGCAGACCACCTAGATTACAGTCTCAGGCAACGCACAGGCCTAAGCAGTGGGGGGCTCCCATTTCCAAAGCAGGGAGTAGTAAGACACCCCCCTATGGGAAAATGGCACAATGACTTCACCTTAGCCCTTCCAAGCCCTGCTCAGCTGCCTGATCCCTTAGGAGGAAAGCTTGCCCTACATGCAAAACACTGGGAACTCATTACCCAGGACAAATGGGTTTTGAATATAGTCTCCCAAGGATACAGATTCCATTTCCACACCCCACCAACTCCAAACGGTTGGCCAGACCTACCCCCAAATCAGTGGGCAGAGGCTCAACAGCAGACTCTCTCTTCTAAGTATCAGGGCTATTCAACCTGTCCCAGCAGAAGAAAAGGGACAAAGGTTTTATTCAAGACTTTTCCTGGTACCTAGAAAAGACAGCTCCTGGCGTCATATCCCGGACCTCTCTATTATAAACACTTTTTTGGTAATCCCAAAATTCAAGATGCTAACACTTCAGCAACTGCTTCCTGTGCTAGGCAAAGATACCTGGTTGGCAACCTTGGACTTAAAGGAAGCTTAACTGCACATTCCAATAAGGGAATCTTGCAGGAAATGCCTACACTTCAGGGCAGGCTCCATGCACTATCAGTTCTTTGCACTTCCCTTTGGCTTATCTACTGCACCCAGGGTATTCACAAAGTGTCTAGCTCCAGCCATTGCATTTTGCAGGTAGAGAAGTATTCAAATATACCCATACTTGGACGATTGTCTGCTTCAGGCAGAAAGCCAGGAATTGTTATTAAAACATCTGGCATTCATAAAGAAACTTCTAAACTCACTGGGGTACACCATAAACAAAAATAAATCTCACCTAGTACCCTGCCAACAAATTGTATTCCTGGGAGCAAGGTTGACTACAGCTTCCCAGATGGCTTTCCTCACTCCAGAAAAACAAGTTTATTTGACAACCTACTTCAAACTACTGACCACAAAGACCCAGCTTTCTGCAAGGAAAATTCTGCAAGCCCTGAGGTTCATGGCCTCTTGCATTCTACTAATTCCATATGCAAGACTGCATATGAGTAAACTACAACTATATCTAAAATGCCTATGGTGTCAACATTCTCAGGACCTGGAATCAATGATTCCTATCATTCCTTGTATAAAGACAGAGTTCCTTTGGTGGGCAGAGGCCTGCTACCACAACAAAGGGCTCCCTTTCACTCCACCCCCTGCCACCCAAACCCTAACAACAGATGCATCAGACTATGCATGGGGGGCTCACTTGGCAGGGCAGTGCATTCAGGGCAAATGGAACCCGAGACAGATGCACCTGCATATCAACCAAAAAGAAATGTTAGCTGTACAAAATTTCCTGACAGCCTTCAAGGACCACATTCTTCTAGGACAATTATTGGTAAAGACAGACAACACCACAGTTATGTGGTACATAAACAAGCAGGGGGGATCCCACTCATACCCTCTCTGCAGACTAGCCATGCCTCTGTGGAACACAGCCTTCAGCTACCAAGTGCACCTACAGGCTCAATTTCTGCCAGGCAAGCTAAATTCACTGGCAGATGACCTAAGCAGAAATCTCATGGACCCACATGAGTGGAAACTGGAACCAAAAATATTCAACCACTTGAGGAACAAATGGGGGACTCCAGAGAAAGACCTGTTTGCCTCCCCTCAGAACTACCAATTGGACAAATTCTGCATAAGGACTTCCCACAGTCAAGCTTGGAAAGTGGATGCCCTGTCCTTTACCTGGGAAAGCCTCTCAGCTTATGCATTTCCCCCTCTGCCTCTCCTCTTGAAGGTTCTGCTAAAGATAAAACAGAACAAACAAAGGACAATACTGATTGCACCAGGCTGGCCACACCAGCACTGGTACCCCTCTTGCAGTATGACACTGCTGGAACCATGGCACCTGCCTCAAACCCCTTCCCTGCAGTCCCAGCAGGCGGGCCAGATCCTGCACCCTCAACTTCAGACCTTGAACCTTGCAGCCTGGCTAATTCCTTGAGCTCTCCAATAACATCCCTCAGTAAGCAGGTGCTAGATGTCATTCTGGAGGCAAGGAGGCCTAGTACTAGAAAATCCTATACTGAAAAGTGGAAATGATACTGTACCTGGAGCCAGACTCAGGGGATGGGTTCTACAAGGGCCTATCCTTCTCATCAATTAAAATTCATGCCTCTGCCATTTCAGCACATTATAATACTGAACCACCCCTCTTCTTTCACCCCCTGCTAAAGCAATTCCTCAGAGGGGTCAAAAATTTAAGACCCCCCAGGAGCCCCTACTCCAGCCTGGGACCTTAACTTTGTATTGGAAAAGCTCACTATCCCTCCTTTTGAGCCAGCTGTAACTGCAGAGTTCATAGGTTCATAGGTTTGTACTAGGCTATCTGCCCTAGGGCATTTATAAGCCTAGCCAGAGTGTGTGTGGCTTTCACCACCCCTTAGGATGAGAATACTACGCCCTTTTAGGGTTTAGTTTACTGTGCCTCTGTCTAGTAGTGACACAGAGATGACCCCCGGGGTAAACCTACGATCTCCCATCCACTCGTCAAGATTTCTCTTGAATAGAGTTAGTGAGGGGCTCTGCCTAACATGGATTGGTATTCTGTTCCAGAGTGTAGGGAGCCTCTGGGTTATGAATCTGTCCCTCCAGCACATCCTATTTATTTCTGTGTTGAGGTTTAAGTCTCTTGCTCTCATGGCTCTGATAGATTTGGATTTTCTGAGGTGGAGCATGTCCATTAATTCCAGATTGGACATGGCCTTGTACGTCAGGCACAGATCACCTCTGAGTAGGCGGTATGCGACTGAATAGAGCTGGAGTTTTTTCAGTTGGGCAGCATATGACATATGTTTAAGACCCTTTATCCTCTTGGTGAGGAACTTTTGGGGTCTTTCCAACTGCTGCAGGTGTCGGGTAAGATACATCCCAAATGGGGCATTGTACTCAATCATTGGCCTGATAAGAGAAGAGTACAGGGGCACAATGACCTCTCTTGATCTAGATGTGAAACCCTTCATGATAAGGTGGGCAATATAGAAGGTCTTCCTAACCACTTTGGCAATATGAGTGTCAAATGAGTGGTTACTGTCAACCTGGGTCCCTAGGTCCCTGATTACCTCTTCCAGATTTAATGGATTACCACCTATGTGGTAATTTGTGGGTACCTTGTTTTTCCCAAAGGGTATGACTATACATTTTTTGGCGTTCAGCTTAAGGCCATGGCTCTGGCACCAATTATCCATTTCTATGAGGCCTCTCTGAAGGATGTTTGTGTCTGCTGGAGTATCAATTATGGTGCCCAGTTTGCAGTCATCTGCGAACTTTGTCAGCCACAATCCTCCTATGTTTGCCTGTACCTCAGAAAAATAAATGCCGAACAAGAGGGGTCCCAGGACTGAGCCCTGTGGGACACTGCTTGTGACTGGCTTAGAGTCTGACATAGCTCCAGCAACTCTGACCCTGTGGGTTCTGTCCTTGAGCCAGTTTGCAACCCATCTTGTGACATATGGGTTTACATTTAAGCTAGTGAGTTTTTCTATGATGCCCGAGTGGGGTATTGTGTCAAAAGCTTTTGCAAGGTCAAGGTAGGCTGTGTGAACTGCCTTACCCTCATCAATGGCCTTAGTGACTGTTTCAAAAAAGTCGACCAAGTTCAAAAGGCAGGATCTGCCCTTGACAAAGCCAAATTGGGTAGGATCCAATGTCTGTAGGTCCCCAATGTCTTTGTTTATGAGTTCCATAATGATCCTCTCCATAGCTTTGCAGACCAGGCTCGTCAAGCTTATGAGGCGGTAATTTCCAGGGTCCGTAGAAGCACCGCCTTTGTGAAGTGGGACCACTGTTGCCGTACGCCACTCTTTGGGTACGTATCCTGTAGTAAGGCCAAGATTAAACAGCAGCCTTATGTGTGGGTTTAGTTCCTCTTGCAGTTCATGTAGCACACAGCCCGGGACACCGTCCGGTCCCATTGATGCTGTGTTTTTAGCTTTAGAGAGGGCGGCTCTCACCTGGGCATCTGAGATGTTAGGGAGGCTACACTCTGCTGGGATAGTTATTTCTCCTTTTGGGGGGGAGGAGAAATTTGTACTGAACCTGTCTGCCAGAATGTTGGCAATGTCAGTGGGTTCAGTGTATTTTGTGTCATTTTGGACTAACTCTGAGCATATCTGGGAGTTTCCACCCAGGTTTCTAACATAGCTAAAGAAGGCCTTGTGATTGTCTTTTGTGTCTTTTGCGATTTTTCTCTCAAAGTTGGCCTTGGATGATTTTATGAGTGATCGTAGTCTTTTGCTAGTACTGATCAGAGATGCCTTCCCTTTTAGGGATTTTGCTCTGTCATGTAGTAGCTTCCTCCTCCTGTTGTAAAGTTTGTTTATGGCTGGGGTCCACCAGACCGGGCACCTGCCTTTGGGGAAATGGGTCTTGCTTTTATTTGGGATTGCATGATCCATGCATTCTTGAAGGTGCCCGTAGAAGGCATTTGCAAAGGATTCAGCAGTGTGGGTTGTGGTTTCCACTGGCCCAGGGGCCTTGAAGGATACCACTTCAGTCTTAAGAAGTGTGAAGTTGGCTTTTGAGAAGTTCTTCACTGTGGTCTTTTGTGCAGGGGTGGGGCGTGATATGGATTTCCAGAGAGATTAATTTATGGTCTGATCTTACCAAAGAGGGATATACTTCCGGTGTGGAGCATTTTGTCCCCATGTTTGTGATGATCAGGTCTAGTATATTGTCTCCTCTCGTGGGAATGGTGACTAGTTGTTCCATTGCATTTGAGTTTATGAATTCTAGGAACCTTTGGGCTAGGGTGTTGGGGCTTGAGTAATGTTCCCAGTCTATGTTTGGGTAGTTGAAGTCTCCCAATATGATGGTATTTGGAGAGACATTCATACTCTTCAGTGTCTTCAGGAAGGCTGTGTGGGGTTCCTGAGCTTGAGAGGGTGGTCTGTAGCATGCTACAAACTGTAAGGCAGTTTTACCTATGGTTAGTTGCACCTGGATGGTCTCCGATGCTTCATGCGTTGCCACTAACCTGGAGGTGTGGGTATCTTTGATGAATATGGATACTCCCCCTCCTTTTGTGGTTCGGTCCAAGTTTTGGGGCTGGAAAGCATGATATGAGGTAAAACCTGATAGTGCTGGGGTGCTCTCAGGAGCCTTGAACCAGGTTTCAGTCACTGCACAGACATCGATGTTCTCCAAACTGAGGAGGGCTTCAAGGGCGTGCATCTTGAGGTTTAGACTTCTGGCATTGAGCAGCATTACCCTTAGTTTTTTTTCCACTTGTGTTTTCTAGGGAGGTAGGTTTGTCATTTGAGCCTTGCCTAAAAAAGGCACTCTGCGGGTGGCAAGAGCCTTGGCCAATATCCGGAAGCCCAGGGGTGACAGGTGCAAGCCATCCCTTGCGAAGCAGCGTGGCTTGTCAAGCATGTCATCCCAAGCAGACAGACATTGGATCCCCTTAGAATGACACCAGTAATTAAGCCAATTGTTAAAACTGATCATTTTGTCTTTGTACTGTGGCATCATTCTTGGTGAGGGTAAGATGCTGCTCAGGGTCAGGGTCATACCAGCCTGGGCTACATAATCAGAGAGCTCCTCTATGTCTCTTTTCATGTAGTCCAGGGAGGTGCCTCAGGTTGTTCACACCGGCATGTACAATGACTGAGTCATATTTGTACTTGCTGTGGAGTGACCTGAGTGCTTGTGTTATGTGGCTGATTCTAGCTCCCGACAGGCAGCTTACTGTGACCTTTTCCTTGTTCAGTCTGGTGAGCAGGATGTCAGTGTGTCTGACTATGGAGTCACCTATTACAGGTGTGTCTGGCATGTTGTTTGGCCTTAAGGGCTGTGACTGTTTAGCACACTGACTTTGTGAACTATGTGTTGCATGTGCTATGTCTTGAGGTGGCGGTTGCTTGGGTGTCTGCTTTGGAGGCCTCTGTTGTTTTGGTAGATTTTTAATCAGCGCCTCCGAGTATGTTTTTGTGTGTTTATGTGTTTGGTTTGCAGTTGTGATAGTTCTATGAGAGACTAGGTTTGTGGTGTGCATGGTTACCTTCTCCTCCTGACTGGTCTTGCCAGTACTGAATTGAGAGAGCTCAGCCTCCAGTTTGGCTATATAGTTGCATCTCTCGCATATATTTGTATTTGTTGGGAGGAGGAGAGGGTTGTCTGTGTACATGAGGCAATTGTAACATTGCCTCAAGATTCCCAGATTCACCAGCTGAATAGGAGAGGACGCCAGCAACTGACCCTTCGACATGCTAGAAATAGTGAAAAAGATTGCTGTGTAACTGAGTCAGAAAGGACCTATAGGGAAATGCGTACTCAAGGGAATTTAGGTGAATGAAGTACTTTCTTTTGTTTAAGAGTGCTTTACCTGTATAAAAAATGCTTTAGGAGCAAGTGCTGAGCTTTTCAGATAGAGTATAGGCTGTTTAGATTGCAAGTAGAACAGTTCTAAGGGAAAAATTGAAGAGCAGACTTTACGGAGGCAGAAATAGTTTAAACTTGATTAACCGGCACTGCCCGATGCTGCTCTATGAGCAACTTTGCGCTAAACGCGCTAAAGTGAGCAAAAGCGGGCTTTATAGCAGGAGGTTGAAAAGAGCCAGGAATTGACCCAAAATGGCCAATAAACTACAAGTTGCTGGGCTGGAACCAATCCTCTAGGGACAAATAGGTTGCTCAGTGCTCCCCACTCCCACTGGTGAACAAAGAAGCTTCCTCTTATCCAAATAAGGATATGGATAGCACAGGAACTAAGACAAAGCCCAGAGATCAGCAAAATCTGAAGACTGGACTATTCTAGTTCAGAAAAGCGGGAAAACAAGGATATTTTTTTTTTTCTTTTTTACAGAGAAAGGAGAAAAGATACAGTAACAAACAGTAAATGCTATAAAACGGCTAGCGACTTGAGTGTGTTAGCCTAACAATTAAATTAAACAAAAATAACTTTTAAAGTGCTAACAGTATAAATTCAACACAAGTACAGTAAAACAATATGCAGAGCTGTTTTTAAGCGAAATGCAGTCGAGATGCAGTAATTTAAGCGAAAGCCAGAAAAATACTTATAAATCCAGGAAAGTCACTCTTTCACTCTCTGCTGCTTGTAGAACTCTGCAGGACACCACGAGGACCTGTGCTGAGTCTTTACAAGTGAAAAGCGCAAAAGCAGGCTTTATAGCAGGGGTTGAAAAGAGCCAGGAATTGACCCAAAATGGCCAATAAACTACAAGTTGCTGGGCTGGAACCAATCCTCTAGGGACAAATAGGTTGCTCAGTGCTCCCCACTCCCACTGGTGAACAAAGAAGCTTCCTCTTATCCAAATAAGGATATGGATAGCACAGGAACTAAGACAAAGCCCAGAGATCAGCAAAATCTGAAGACTGGACTATTCTAGTTCAGAAAAGCGGAAAACAAGGATATTTTTTTTTTTTTTTTTACAGAGAAAGGAGAAAAGATACAGTAACAAACAGTAAATGCTATAAAACGGCTAGCGACTTGAGTGTGTTAGCCTAACAATTAAATTAAACAAAAATAACTTTTAAAGTGCTAACAGTATAAATTCAACACAAGTACAGTAAAACAATATGCAGAGCTGTTTTTTAAGCGAAATGCAGTCGAGATGCAGTAATTTAAGCGAAAGCCAGAAAAAATACTTATAAATCCAGGAAAGTCACTCTTTCACTCTCTGCTGCTTGTAGAACTCTGCAGGACACCAGGAGGAGCTGTGCTGAGTCTTTACAAGTGAAAAGCGCAAAAGCGGGCTTTATAGCAGGGGTTGAAAAGAGCCAGGAATTGACCCAAAATGGCCAATAAACTACAAGTTGCTGGGCTGGAACCAATCCTCTAGGGACAAATAGGTTGCTCAGTGCTCCCAACTCCCACTGGTGAACAAAGAAGCTTCCTCTTATCCAAATAAGGATATGGATAGCACAGGAACTAAGACAAAGCCCAGAGATCAGCAAAATCTGAAGACTGGACTATTCTAGTTCAGAAAAGCGGAAAACAAGGATATTTTTTTTTTCTTTTTACAGAGAAAGGAGAAAAGATACAGTAACAAACAGTAAATGCTATAAAACGGCTAGCGACTTGAGTGTGTTGCTCTAACAATTACATTAAACAAAAAATAACTTTTAAAGTGCTAACAGTATAAATTCAACACAAGTACATTAAAACAATATGCAGAGCTGTTTTTTAAGCGAAATGCAGTCGAGATGCAGTAATTTGAGAAAAAGCCAGAAAAAATACTTATAAATCAAGAAAAGTCACTCATTCACTCTCTGCTGCTTGTAGAACTCTGCAGGACACCACGAGGAGCTGTGCTGAGTCTTCTACAAGTGAAAAAGCGCAAAAGCAGGCTTTATAGCAGGGGTTGAAAAGAGCCAGGAATTGACCCAAAATGGCCAATAAACTACAAGTTGCTGGGCTGGAACCAATCCACTAGGGACAAATAGGTTGCTCAGTGCTCTCCACTCCCACTGGTGAACAAAGAAGCTTCCTCTTATCCAAATAAGGATATGGATAGCACAGGAACTAAGACAAAGCCCAGAGATCAGCAAAATCTGAAGACTGGACTATTCTAGTTCAGAAAAGCGGGAAAACAAGGATATTTTTTTTTTTCTTTTTTCAGAGAAAGGAGAAAAAGATACAGTAACAAACAATAAATGCTATAAAACGGCTAGCGCACTTTAGTGTGTTAGCCTAACAATTAAATTAAACAAAAATAACTTTTAAAGTGCTAACAGTATAAATTCAACACAAGTACAGTAAAAACAATATGCAGAGCTGTTTTTAAGCGAAATGCAGTCGAGATGCAGTACTTTAGGCGAAAGCCAGAAAAAATACTTATAAATCCAGGAAAGTCACTCTTTCACTCTCTGCTGCTTGTAGAACTCTGCAGGACACCACGAGGAGCTGTGCTGAGTCTTTACAAGTGAAAAAGCGCAAAAGCGGGCTTTATAGCAGTTGTTGAAAAGAGCCAGGAATTGACCCAAAATGGCCAATAAACTACAAGTTGCTGGGCTGGAACCAATCCTCTAGGGACAAATAGGTTGCTCAGTGCTCCCCACTCCCACTGGTGAACAAAGAAGCTTCCTCTTATCCAAATAAGGATATGGATAGCACAGGAACTAAGACAAAGCCCAGAGATCAGCAAAATCTGAAGACTGGACTATTCTAGTTCAGAAAAGCGGAAAACAAGGATATTTTTTTTTCTTTTTTTACAGAGAAAGGAGACAAAGATACAGTAACAAACAGTAAATGCTATAAAACGGCTAGCGCACTTGAGTGTGTTAGCCTAACAATTAAATTAAACAAAAAATAACTTTTTAAAGTGCTAACAGTATAAATTCAACACAAGTACAGTAAAAACAATATGCAGAGCTGTTTTTAAGCGAAATGCAGTCGAGATGCAGTAATTTAAGCGAAAGCCAGAAAAAATACTTATAAATCCAGGAAAGTCACTCTTTCACTCTCTGCTGCTTGTAGAACTCTGCAGGACACCACGAGGAGCTGTGCTGAGTCTTTTACAAGTGAAAAAGCGCAAAAGCAGGCTTTATAGCAGGGGGTTGAAAAGAGCCAGGAATTGACCCAAAATGGCCAATAAACTACAAGTTGCTGGGCTGGAACCAATCCTCTAGGGACAAATAGGTTGCTCAGTGCTCCCCACTCCCACTGGTGAACAAAGAAGCTTCCTCTTATCCAAATAAGGATATGGATAGCACAGGAACTAAGACAAAGCCCAGAGATCAGCAAAATCTGAAGACTGGACTATTCTAGTTCAGAAAAGCGGAAAACAAGGATATTTTTTTTTTTTTTTACAGAGAAAGGAGAAAAGATACAGTAACAAACAGTAAATGCTATAAAACGGCTAGCGACTTGAGTGTGTTAGCCTAACAATTAAATTAAACAAAAATAACTTTTAAAGTGCTAACAGTATAAATTCAACACAAGTACAGTAAAACAATATGCAGAGCTGTTTTTAAGCGAAATGCAGTCGAGATGCAGTAATTTAAGCGAAAGTCAGAAAAAATACTTATAAATCCAGGAAAGTCACTCTTTCACTCTCTGCTGCTTGTAGAACTCTGCAGGACACCACGAGGAGCTGTGCTGAGTCTTTACAAGTGAAAAGCGCAAAAGCGGGCTTTATAGCAGGGGTTGAATAGAGCCAGGAATTGACCCAAAATGGCCAATAAACGACAAGTTGCTGGGCTGGAACCAATCCTCTAGGGACAAATAGGTTGCTCAGTGCTCCCCACTCCCACTGGTGAACAAAGAAGCTTCCTCTTATCCAAATAAGGATATGGATAGCACAGGAACTAAGACAAAGCCCAGAGATCAGCAAAATCTGAAGACTGGACTATTCTAGTTCAGAAAAGCGGAAAACAAGGATATTTTTTTTTTTTTCTTTTTACAGAGAAAGGAGAAAAGATACAGTAACAAACAGTAAATGCTATAAAACGGCTAGCGACTTGAGTGTGTTAGCCTAACAATTAAATTAAACAAAAATAACTTTTAAAGTGCTAACAGTATAAATTCAACACAAGTACAGTAAAAACAATATGCAGAGCTGTTTTTTTAGGTGAAATGCAGTCGAGATGCAGTAATTAAAGCGAAAGCCAGAGAAAAATACTTATAAATCCAGGAAAGTCACTCTTTCACTCTCTGCTGCTTGTAGAACTCTGCAGGACACCACGAGGAGCTGTGCTGAGTCTTTTACAAGTGAAAAGGCACGCAAAAGCGGGCTTTATAGCAGGGGTTGAAAAGAGCCAGGAATTGACCCAAAATGGCCAATAAACTACAAGTTGCTGGGCTGGAACCAATCCTCTAGGGACAAATAGGTTGCTCAGTGCTCCCCACTCCCACTGGTGAACAAAGAAGCTTCCTCTTATCCAAATAAGGATATGGATAGCACAGGAACTAAGACAAAGCCCAGAGATCAGCAAAATCTGAAGACTGGACTATTCTAGTTCAGAAAAGCGGAAAAAAGGATATTTTTTTTTTTTTTTTTACAGAGAAAGGAGTAAAAGATACGGTATCAAACAGTAAATGCTATAAAACGGCTAGCGACTTGAGTGTGTTAGCCTAACAATTAAATTAAACAAAAATAACTTTTTAAAGTGCTAACAGTATAAATTCAACACAAGTACAGTAAAAACAATATGCAGAGCTGTTTTTTAAGCGAAATGCAGTCGAGATGCAGTAATTTGAGCGAAAGCCAGAAAAATACTTATAAATCAAGGAAAGTCACTCATTCACTCTCTGCTGCTTGTAGAACTCTGCAGGACACCACGAGGAGCTGTGCTGAGTCTTCTACAAGTGAAAAAGCACGGAAAAGCGGGCTTTATAGCAGGGGGTTGACAAGAGCCAGGAATTGACCCAAAATGGCCAATAAACTACAAGTTGCTGGGCTGGAACCAATCCACTAGGGACAAATAGGTTGCTCAGTGCTCTCCACTCCCACTGGTGAACAAAGAAGCTTCCTCTTATCCAAATAAGGATATGGATAGCACAGGAACTAAGACAAAGCCCAGAGATCAGCAAAATCTGAAGACTGGACTATTCTAGTTCAGAAAAGCGGGAAAACAAGGATATTTTTTTTTTCTTTTTTACAGAGAAAGGAGAAAAGATACAGTAACAAACAGTAAATGCTATAAAACGGCTAGCGACTTGAGTGTGTTAGCCTAACAATTAAATTAAACAAAAATAACTTTTAAAGTGCTAACAGTATAAATTCAACACAAGTACAGTAAAAACAATATGCAGAGCTGTTTTTTAAGCGAAATGCAGTCGAGATGCAGTAATTTAAGCGAAAGCCAGAAAAATACTTATAAATCCAGGAAAGTCACTCTTTCACTCTCTGCTGCTTGTAGAACTCTGCAGGACACCACGAGGAGCTGTGCTGAGTCTTTACAAGTGAAAAAGCGCGCAAAAGCGGGCTTTATAGCAGGGGTTGAAAAGAGCCAGGAATTGACCCAAAATGGCCAATAAACTACAAGTTGCTGGGCTGGAACCAATCCTCTAGGGACAAATAGGTTGCTCAGTGCTCCCCACTCCCACTGGTGAACAAAGAAGCTTCCTCTTATCCAAATAAGGATATGGATAGCACAGGAACTAAGACAAAGCCCAGAGATCAGCAAAATCTGAAGACTGGACTATTCTAGTTCAGAAAAGCGGGAAAACAAGGATATTTTTTGTTTTTTTTTTTTTTTTACAGAGAAAAGAGAAAAGATACAGTAACAAACAGTAAATGCTATAAAACGGCTAGCGACTTGAGTGTGTTAGCCTAACAATTAAATTAAACAAAAACAACTTTTAAAGTGCTAACAGTATAAATTCAACACAAGTACAGTAAAAACAATATGCAGAGCTGTTTTTTAAGCGAAATGCAGTCGAGATGCAGTAATTTAAGCGAAAGCCAGAAAAAATACTTATAAATCCAGGAAAGTCACTCTTTCACTCTCTGCTGCTTGTAGAACTCTGCAGGACACCACGAGGAGCTGTGCTGAGTCTATTACAAGTGAAAAAGCACGCAAAAGCAGGCTTTATAGCAGGGGGTTGAAAAGAGCCAGGAATTGACCCAAAATGGCCAATAAACTACAAGTTGCTGGGCTGGAACCAATCCTCTAGGGACAAATAGGTTGCTCAGTGCTCCCCACTCCCACTGGTGAACAAAGAAGCTTCCTCTTATCCAAATAAGGATATGGATAGCACAGGAACTAAGACAAAGCCCAGAGATCAGCAAAATCTGAAGACTGGACTATTCTAGTTCAGAAAAGCGGGAAAACAAGGATATTTTTTTTTTTTTTTTTACAGAGAAAGGAGAAAAAGATACAGTAACAAACAGTAAATGCTATAAAACGGCTGGCGCACTTGAGTGTGTTAGCCTAACAATTAAATTAAACAAAAATAACTTTTAAAGTGCTAACAGTATAAATTCAACACAAGTACAGTAAAAACAATATGCAGAGCTGTTTTATAAGCGAAATGCAGTCGAGATGCAGTAATTTGAGCGATAGCCAGAAAAAATACTTATAAATCAAGGAAAGTCACTCTTTCAATCTCTGCTGCTTGTAGAACTCTGCAGGACACCACGAGGAGCTGTGCTGAGTCTTCTACAAGTGAAAAAGCACGGAAAAGCGGGCTTTATAGCAGGGGGTTGACAAGAGCCAGGAATTGACCCAAAATGGCCAATAAACTACAAGTTGCTGGGCTGGAACCAATCCTCTAGGGACAAATAGGTTGCTCAGTGCTCCCCACTCCCACTGGTGAACAAAGAAGCTTCCTCTTATCCAAATAAGGATATGGATAGCACAGGAACTAAGACAAAGCCCAGAGATCAGCAAAATCTGAAGACTGGACTATTCTAGTTCAGAAAAGCGGGAAAACAAGGATATTTTTTGTTTTTTTTTTTTTTACAGAGAAAGGAGAAAAAAGATACAGTAACAAACAGTAAATGCTATAAAGCGGCTAGCGCACTTGAGTGTGTTAGCCTAACAATTAAATTAAACAAAAATAACTTTTAAAGTGCTAACAGTATAAATTCAACACAAGTACATTAAAACAATATGCAGAGCTGTTTTTTAAGCGAAATGCAGTCGAGATGCAGTAATTTGAGCGAAAGCCAGAAAAATACTTATAAATCCAGGAAAGTCACTCTTTCACTCTCTGCTGCTTGTAGAACTCTGCAGGACACCACGAGGAGCTGTGCTGAGTCTTTTACAAGTGAAAAAGCACGCAAAAGCGGGCTTTATAGCAGGGGTTGAAAAGAGCCAGGAATTGACCCAAAATGGCCAATAAACTACAAGTTGCTGGGCTGGAACCAATCCTCTAGGGACAAATAGGTTGCTCAGTGCTCCCCACTCCCACTGGTGAACAAAGAAGCTTCCTCTTATCCAAATAAGGATATGGATAGCACAGGAACTAAGACAAAGCCCAGATATCAGCAAAATCTGAAGACTGGACTATTCTAGTTCAGAAAAGCGAGAAAACAAGGATATTTTTTTTTTCTTTTTTTATAGAGAAAGGAGAAAAAGATACAGTAACAAACAGTAAATGCTATAAAATGGCTAGCGCACTTGAGTGTGTTAGCCTAACAATTAAATTAAACAAAAAATAACTTTTCAAAGTGCTAACAGTATAAATTCAACACAAGTACAGTAAAAACAATATGCAGAGCTGTTTTTTAAGCGAAATGCAGTCGAGATGCAGTAATTTGAGCGAAAGCCAGAAAAAATACTTACAAATCCAGGAAAGTCACTCTTTCACTCTCTGCTGCTTGTAGAACTCTGCAGGACAGCACGAGGAGCTGTGCTGAGTCTTTCACATGTGAAAAAGCGCAAAAGCAGGCTTTATAGCAGGGGGTTGAAAAGAGCCAGGAATTGACCCAAAATGGCCAATAAACTACAAGTTGCTGGGCTGGAACCAATCCTCTAGGGACAAATAGGTTGCTCAGTGTTCCCCACTCCCACTGGTGAACAAAGAAGCTTCCTCTTATCCAAATAAGGATATGGATAGCACAGGAACTAAGACAAAGCCCAGAGATCAGCAAAATCTGAAGACTGGACTATTCTAGTTCAGAAAAGCGGGAAAACAAGGATATTTTTGTTTTTTTTTCTTTTTTTACAGAGAAAGGAGAAAAAGATACAGTAACAAACAGTAAATGCTATAAAACGGCTAGCGCACTTGAGTGTGTTAGCCTAACAATTAAATTAAACAAAAAATAACTTTTAAAGTGCTAACAGTATAAATTCAACACAAGTACAGTAAAAACAATATGCAGAGCTGTTTTTTAAGCGAAATGCAGTCGAGATGCAGTAATTTAAGCGAAAGCCAGAAAAATACTTATAAATCCAGGAAAGTCACTCTTTCACTCTCTGCTGCTTGTAGAACTCTGCAGGACACCACGAAGAGCTGTGCCAAGTGAAAAAGCACGCAAAAGCAGCTTTATAGCAGGGGGTTGAAAAGAGCCAGGAATTGACCCAAAATGGCCAATAAACTACAAGTTGCTGGGCTGGAACCAATCCTCTAGGGACAAATAGGTTGCTCAGTGCTCCCCACTCCCACTGGTGAACAAAGAAGCTTCCTCTTATCCAAATAAGGATATGGATAGCACAGGAACTAAGACAAAGCCCAGAGATCAGCAAAATCTGAAGACTGGACTATTCTAGTTCAGAAAAGCGGGAAAACAAGGATATTTTTTTTTCTTTTTTACAGAGAAAGGAGAAAAAGATACAGTAACAAACAGTAAATGCTATAAAACGGCTAGCGACTTGAGTGTGTTAGCCTAACAATTAAATTAAACAAAAATAACTTTTAAAGTGCTAACAGTATAAATACAACACAAGTACAGAAAAACAATATGCAGAGCTGTTTTTTAAGCGAAATGCAGTCGAGATGCAGTAATTTAAGCGAAAGCCAGAAAAATACTTATAAATCCAGGAAAGTCACTCTTTCACTCTCTGCTGCTTGTAGAACTCTGCAGGACACCACGAGGAGCTGTGCTGAGTCTTTTACAAGTGAAAAAGCGCAAAAGCGGGCTTTATAGCAGGGGGTTGAAAAGAGCCAGGAATTGACCCAAAATGGCCAATAAACTACAAGTTGCTGGGCTGGAACCAATCCTCTAGGGACAAATAGGTTGCTCAGTGCTCCCCACTCCCACTGGTGAACAAAGAAGCTTCCTCTTATCCAAATAAGGATATGGATAGCACAGGAACTAAGACAAAGCCCAGAGATCAGCAAAATCTGAAGACTGGACTATTCTAGTTCAGAAAAGCGGAAAACAAGGATATTTCTTTTTTTTTACAGAGAAAGGAGAAAAGATACAGTAGCAAACAGTAAATGCTATAAAACGGCTAGCACACTTGAGTGTGTTAGCCTAACAATTAAATTAAACAAAAATAACTTTTAAAGTGCTAACAGTATAAATTCAACACAAGTACAGTAAAACAATATGCAGAGCTGTTTTTAAGCGAAATGCAGTCGAGATGCAGTAATTTAAGCGAAAGCCAGAAAAATACTTATAAATCCAGGAAAGTCACTCTTTCACTCTCTGCTGCTTGTAGAACTCTGCAGGACACCACGAGGAGCTGTGCTGAGTCTTTTACAAGTGAAAAAGCACGCAAAAGCGGGCTTTATAGCAGGGGTTGAAAAGAGCCAGGAATTGACCCAAAATGGCCAATAAACTACAAGTTGCTGGGCTGGAACCAATCCTCTAGGGACAAATAGGTTGCTCAGTGCTCCCCACTCCCACTGGTGAACAAAGAAGCTTCCTCTTATCCAAATAAGGATATGGATAGCACAGGAACTAAGACAAAGCCCAGAGATCAGCAAAATCTGAAGACTGGACTATTCTAGTTCAGAAAAGCGGAAAACAAGGATATATTTTTTTTCTTTTTTTTACAGAGAAAGGAGGAAAAGATACAGTAACAAACAGTAAATGCTATAAAATGGCTAGCGTACTTGAGTGTGTTAGCCTAACAATTAAATTAAACAAAAAGTAACTTTTTAAAGTGCTAACAGTATAAATTCAACACAAGTACAGTAAAAACAATATGCAGAGCTGTTTTTTAAGCGAAATGCAGTCGAGATGCAGTAATTTAAGCGAAAGCCAGAAAAAATACTTATAAATCCAGGAAAGTCACTCTTTCACTCTCTGCTGCTTGTAGAACTCTGCAGGACACCACGAGGAGCTGTGCTGAGTCTTTTACAAGTGAAAAAGCGCAAAAGCGGGCTTTATAGCAGGGGGTTGAAAAGAGCCAGGAATTGACCCAAAATGGCCAATAAACTACAAGTTGCTGGGCTGGAACCAATCCTCTAGGGACAAATAGGTTGCTCAGTGCTCCCCACTCCCACTGGTGAACAAAGAAGCTTCCTCTTATCCAAATAAGGATATGGATAGCACAGGAACTAAGACAAAGCCCAGAGATCAGCAAAATCTGAAGACTGGACTATTCTAGTTCAGAAAAGCCGGAAAACAAGGATATTTTTTTTTCTTTTTTACAGAGAAAGAGATACAGTAACAAACAGTAAATGCTATAAAATGGCTAGCGCACTTGAGTGTGTTAGCCTAACAATTAAATTAAACAAAAATAACTTTTAAAGTGCTAACAGTATAAATTCAACACAAGTACAGTAAAAACAATATGCAGAGCTGTTTTTAAGCGAAATGCAGTCGAGATGCAGTAATTTAAGCGAAAGCCAGAAAAATTCTTATAAGTCCAGGAAAGTCACTCTTTCACTCTCTGCTGCTTGTAGAACTCTGCAGAACACCACGAGGAGCTGTGCTGAGTCTTTACAAGTGAAAAGCACAAAAGCGGGCTTTATAGCAGGGGTTGAAAAGAGCCAGGAATTGACCCAAAATGGCCAATAAACTACAAGTTGCTGGGCTGGAACCAATCCTCTAGGGACAAATAGGTTGCTCAGTGCTCCCCACTCCCACTGGTGAACAAAGAAGCTTCCTCTTATCCAAATAAGGATATGGATAGCACAGGAACTAAGACAAAGCCCAGAGATCAGCAAAATCTGAAGACTGGACTATTCTAGTTCAGAAAAGCGGGAAAACAAGGATATTTTTTTTGTTTTTTTCTTTTTTTACAGAGAAAGGAGAAAAGATACAGTAACAAACAGTAAATGCTATAAAACGGCTAGCGACTTGAGTGTGTTAGCCTAACAATTAAATTAAACAAAAATAACTTTTAAAGTGATAACAGTATAAATTCAACACAAGTACAGTAAAAACAATATGCAGAGCTGTTATTAAGCGAAATGCAGTCGAGATGCAGTAATTTAAGCGAAAGCCAGAAAAATACTTATAAATCCAGGAAAGTCACTCTTTCACTCTCTGCTGCTTGTAGAACTCTGCAGGACACCACGAGGAGCTGTGCTGAGTCTTTACAAGTGAAAAAGCGCAAAAGCGGGCTTTATAGCAGAGGGTTGAAAAGAGCCAGGAATTGACCCAAAATGGCCAATAAACTACAAGTTGCTGGGCTGGAACCAATCCTCTAGGGACAAATAGGTTGCTCAGTGCTCCCCACTCCCACTGGTGAACAAAGAAGCTTCCTCTTATCCAAATAAGGATATGGATAGCACAGGAACTAAGACAAAGCCCAGAGATCAGCAAAATCTGAAGACTGGACTATTCTAGTTCAGAAAAGCGGGAAAACAAGGATATTTTTTTTCTTTTTTTACAGAGAAAGGAGAAAAAAGATACAGTAACAAACAGTAAATGCTCTAAAACGGCTAGCCAACTTGAGTGTGTTAGCATAACAATTAAATTAAACAAAAAATAACTTTTTAAAGTGCTAACAGTATAAATTCAACACAAGTACAGTAAAAACAATATGCAGAGCTGTTTTTAAGCGAAATGCAGTCGAGATGCAGTAATTTGAGCGAAAGCCAGAAAAAATACTTATAAATCCAGGAAAGTCACTCTTTCACTCTCTGCTGCTTGTAGAACTCTGCAGGACACCACGAGGAGCTGTGCTGAGTCTTTACAAGTGAAAAGCGCAAAAGCGGGCTTTATAGCAGGGGGTTGAAAAGAGCCAGGAATTGACCCAAAATGGCCAATAAACTACAAGTTGCTGGGCTGGAACCAATCCTCTAGGGACAAATAGGTTGCTCAGTGCTCCCCACTCCCACTGGTGAACAAAGAAGCTTCCTCTTATCCAAATAAGGATATGGATAGCACAGGAACTAAGACAAAGCCCAGAGATCAGCAAAATCTGAAGACTGGACTATTCTAGTTCAGAAAAGCGGGAAAACAAGGATATTTTTTTTTCTTTTTTACAGAGAAAGGAGAAAAAGATACAGTAACAAACAGTAAATGCTATAAAACGGCTAGCACACTTGAGTGTGTTAGCCTAACAATTAAATTAAACAAAAATAACTTTTAAAGTGCTAACAGTATAAATTCAACACAAGTACAGTAAAAACAATATGCAGAGCTGTTTTTAAGCGAAATGCAGTCGAGATGCAGTAATTTAAGCGAAAGCCAGAAAAAATACTTATAAATCCAGGAAAGTCACTCTTTCACTCTCTGCTGCTTGTAGAACTCTGCAGGACACCACGAGGAGCTGTGCTGAGTCTTTACAAGTGAAAAGCACGCAAAAGCGGGCTTTATAGCAGGGGTTGAAAAGAGCCAGGAATTGACCCAAAATGGCCAATAAACTACAAGTTGCTGGGCTGGAACCAATCCTCTAGGGACAAATAGGTTGCTCAGTGCTCCCCACTCCCACTGGTGAACAAAGAAGCTTCCTCTTATCCAAATAAGGATATGGATAGCACAGGAACTAAGACAAAGCCCAGAGATCAGCAAAATCTGAAGACTGGACTATTCTAGTTCAGAAAAGCGGGAAAACAAGGATATTTTTTTTTTCTTTTTACAGAGAAAGGAGAAAAGATACAGTAACAAACAGTAAATGCTATAAAATGGCTAGCGACTTGAGTGTGTTAGCCTAACAATTAAATTAAACAAAAATAACTTTTAAAGTGCTAACAGTATAAATTCAACACAAGTACAGTAAAAACAATATGCAGAGCTGTTTTTAAGCGAAATGCAGTCGAGATGCAGTAATTTAAGCGAAAGCCAGAAAAAATACTTATAAATCCAGGAAAGTCACTCTTTCACTCTCTGCTGCTTGTAGAACTCTGCAGGACACCACGAGGAGCTGTGCTGAGTCTTTACAAGTGAAAAAGCGCAAAAGCGGGCTTTATAGCAGGGGTTGAAAAGAGCCAGGAATTGACCCAAAATGGCCAATAAACTACAAGTTGCTGGGCTGGAACCAATCCTCTAGGGACAAATAGGTTGCTCAGTGCTCCCCACTCCCACTGGTGAACAAAGAAGCTTCCTCTTATCCAAATAAGGATATGGATAGCACAGGAACTAAGACAAAGCCCAGAGATCAGCAAAATCTGAAGACTGGACTATTCTAGTTCAGAAAAGCGGAAAACAAGGATATTTTTTTTTCTTTTTTACAGAGAAAGGAGAAAAGATACAGTAACAAACAGTAAATGCTATAAAACGGCTAGCGCACTTGAGTGTGTTAGCCTAACAATTAAATTAAACAAAAATAACTTTCTAAAGTGCTAACAGTATAAATTCAACACAAGTACAGTAAAAACAATATGCAGAGCTGTTTTTAAGCGAAATGCAGTCGAGATGCAGTAATTTAAGCGAAAGCCAGAAAAAATACTTATAAATCCAGGAAAGTCACTCTTTCACTCTCTGCTGCTTGTAGAACTCTGCAGGACACCACGAGGAGCTGTGCTGAGTCTTTTACAAGTGAAAAAGCACGCAAAAGCAGGCTTTATAGCAGGGGGTTGAAAAGAGCCAGGAATTGACCCAAAATGGCCAATAAACTACAAGTTGCTGGGCTGGAACCAATCCTCTAGGGACAAATAGGTTGCTCAGTGCTCCCCACTCCCACTGGTGAACAAAGAAGCTTCCTCTTATCCAAATAAGGATATGGATAGCACAGGAACTAAGACAAAGCCCAGAGATCAGCAAAATCTGAAGACTGGACTATTCTAGTTCAGAAAAGCGGGAAAACAAGGATATTTTTTTTTCTTTTACAGAGAAAGGAGAAAAAGATACAGTAACAAACAGTAAATGCTATAAAACGGCTAACGGACTTGAGTGTGTTAGCCTAACAATTAAATTAAACAAAAAATAACTTTTTAAAGTGCTAACAGTATAAATTCAACACAAGTACAGTAAAAACAATATGCAGAGCTGTTTTTTAAGCGAAATGCAGTCGAGATGCAGTAATTTAAGCGAAAGCCAGAAAAAATACTTATAAATCCAGGAAAGTCACTCTTTCACTCTCTGCTGCTTGTAGAACTCTGCAGGACACCACGAGGAGCTGTGCTGAGTCTTTTACAAGTGAAAAAGCACGCAAAAGCGGGCTTTATAGCAGGGGGTTGAAAAGAGCCAGGAATTGACCCAAAATGGCCAATAAACTACAAGTTGCTGGGCTGGAACCAATCCTCTAGGGACAAATAGGTTGCTCAGTGCTCCCCACTCCCACTGGTGAACAAAGAAGCTTCCTCTTATCCAAATAAGGATATGGATAGCACAGGAACTAAGACAAAGCCCAGAGATCAGCAAAATCTGAAGACTGGACTATTCTAGTTCAGAAAAGCGGGAAAACAAGGATATTTTTTTTCTTTTTACAGAGAAAGGAGAAAAAGATACAGTAACAAACAGTAAATGCTATAAAACGGCTAGCGGACTTGAGTGTGTTAGCCTAACAATTAAATTAAACAAAAATTACTTTTTAAAGTGCTAACAGTATAAATTCAACACAAGTACAGTAAAACAATATGCAGAGCTGTTTTTAAGCGAAATGCAGTCGAGATGCAGTAATTTAAGCGAAAGCCAGAAAAAAATACTTATAAATCCAGGAAAGTCACTCTTTCACTCTCTGCTGCTTGTAGAACTCTGCAGGACACCACGAGGAGCTGTGCTGAGTCTTTAACAAGTAAAAAAGCACGCAAAAGCGGGCTTTATAGCAGGGGGTTGAAAAGAGCCAGGAACTGACCCAAAATGGCCAATAAACTACAAGTTGCTGGGCTGGAACCAATCCTCTAGGGACAAATAGGTTGCTCAGTGCTCCCCACTCCCACTGGTGAACAAAGAAGCTTCCTCTTATCCAAATAAGGATATGGATAGCACAGGAACTAAGACAAAGCCCAGAGATCAGCAAAATCTGAAGACTGGACTATTCTAGTTCAGAAAAGCGGGAAAACAAAGATATTTTTTTTGTTTTTTTCTTTTTTTACAGAGAAAGGAGAAAAAGATACAGTAACAAACAGTAAATGCTATAAAACGGCAAGCACACTTGAGTGTGTTAGCCTAACAATTAAATTAAACAAAAAATAACTTTTTAAAGTGCTAACAGTATAAATTCAACACAAGTACAGTAAAAACAATATGCAGAGCTGTTTTTTAAGCGAAATGCAGTCGAGATGCAGTAATTTAAGCGAAAGCCAGAACAAATACTTATAAATCCAGGAAAGTCACTCTTTCACTCTCTGCTGCTTGTAGAACTCTGCAGGACACCACGAGGAGCTGTGCTGAGTCTTTTACAAGTGAAAAGCGCAAAAGCGGGCTTTATAGCAGGGGTTGAAAAGAGCCAGGAATTGACCCAAAATGGCCAATAAACTACAAGTTGCTGGGCTGGAACCAATCCTCTAGGGACAAATAGGTTGCTCAGTGCTCCCCACTCCCACTGGTGAACAAAGAAGCTTCCTCTTATCCAAATAAGGATATGGATAGCACAGGAACTAAGACAAAGCCCAGAGATCAGCAAAATCTGAAGACTGGACTATTCTAGTTCAGAAAAGCGGGAAAACAAGGATATTTTTTTTCTTTTTTACAGAGAAGGGAGAAAAAGATACAGTAACAAACAGTAAATGCTATAAAACGGCTAGCGTACTTGAGTGTGTTAGCCTAACAATTAAATTAAACAAAAAATAACTTTTTAAAGTGCTAACAGTATAAATTCAACACAAGTACAGTAAAACAATATGCAGAGCTGTTTTTTAAGCGAAATGCAGTCGAGATGCAGTAATTTAAGCGAAAGCCAGAAAAAATACTTATAAATCCAGGAAAGTCACTCTTTCACTCTCTGCTGCTTGTAGAACTCTGCAGGACACCACGAGGAGCTGTGCTGAGTCTTTTACAAGTGAAAAAGCACGCAAAAGCGGGCTTTATAGCAGGGGTTGAAAAGAGCCAGGAATTGACCCAAAATGGCCAATAAACTACAAGTTGCTGGGCTGGAACCAATCCTCTAGGGACAAATAGGTTGCTCAGTGCTCCCCACTCCCACTGGTGAACAAAGAAGCTTCCTCTTATCCAAATAAGGATATGGATAGCACAGGAACTAAGACAAAGCCCAGAGATCAGCAAAATCTGAAGACTGGACTATTCTAGTTCAGAAAAGCGGGAAAACAAGGATATTTTTTTTTCTTTTTTACAGAGAAAGGAGAAAAAGATACAGTAACAAACAGTAAATGCTATAAAACGGCTAGCGCACTTTAGTGTGTTAGCCTAACAATTAAATTAAACAAAAACAACTTTTAAAGTGCTAACAGTATAAATTCAACACAAGTACAGTAAAAACAATATGCAGAGCTGTTTTTTAAGAGAAATGCAGTCGAGAAGCAGTACTTTAAGCGAAACACAGAAAAAATGCTTATAAATCCAGGAAAGTCACTCTTTCACTCTCTGCTGCTTGTAGAACTCTGCAGGACACCACGCGGAGCGGTGCTGAGTCTATTACAAGTAAAAACCGCGCAAAAGTGTGCTTTATAGCAGGGGGTTGAAAAGAGCCAGGAATTGACCCAAAATGGCCAATAAACTACAAGTTGCTGGGCTGGAACCAATCCTCTAGGGACAAATAGGTTGCTCAGTGCTCCCCACTCCCACTGGTGAACAAAGAAGCTTCCTCTTATCCAAATAAGGGTATGGATAGAACAGGAACTAAGACAAAGCCCAGAGATCAGCAAAATCTGAAGACTGGACTATTCTAGTTCAGAAAAGCTGGAAAACAAGGATATTTTTTTTTCTTTTTTTACAGAGAAAGGAGAAAAAGATACAGTAACAAACAGTAAATGCTATAAAACGGCTAGCCACTTTAGTGTGTTAGCCTAACAATTAAATTAAAGAAAAACAACTTTTGAAGTGCAAACAGTATAAATTCAACACAAGTACAGTAAAACAATATGCAGAGCTGTTTTTAAGCGAAATGCAGTCGAGATGCAGTAATTTAAGCGAAAGCCAGAAAAAATACTTATAAATCCAGGAAAGTCACTCTTTCACTCTCTGCTGCTTGTAGAACTCTGCAGGACACCACGAGGAGCTGTGCTGAGTCTTATACAAGTGAAAAAGCGCAAAAGCGGGCTTTATAGCAGGGGTTGAAAAGAGCCAGGAATTGACCCAAAATGGCCAATAAACTACAAGTTGCTGGGCTGGAACCAATCCTCTAGGGACAAATAGGTTGCTCAGTGCTCCCCACTCCCACTGGTGAACAAAGAAGCTTCCTCTTATCCAAATAAGGATATGGATAGCACAGGAACTAAGACAAAGCCCAGAGATCAGCAAAATCTGAAGACTGGACTATTCTAGTTCAGAAAAGCGGAAAACAAGGATATTTTTTTTTCTTTTTACAGAGAAAGGAGAAAAGATACAGTAACAAACAGTAAATGCTATAAAACGGCTAGCGACTTGAGTGTGTTAGCCTAACAATTAAATTAAACAAAAATAACTTTTAAAGTGCTAACAGTATAAATTCAACACAAGTACAGTAAAAGCAATATGCAGAGCTGTTTTTAAGCGAAATGCAGTCGAGATGCAGTAATTTAAGCGAAAGCCAGAAAAATACTTATAAATCCAGGAAAGTCACTCTTTCACTCTCTGCTGCTTGTAGAACTCTGCAGGACACCACGAGGAGCTGTGCTGAGTCTTTTACAAGTGAAAAAGCGCAAAAGCGGGCTTTATAGCAGGGGTTGAAAAGAGCCAGGAATTGACCCAAAATGGCCAATAAACTACAAGTTGCTGGGCTGGAACCAATCCTCTAGGGACAAATAGGTTGCTCAGTGCTCCCCACTCCCACTGGTGAACAAAGAAGCTTCCTCTTATCCAAATAAGGATATGGATAGCACAGGAACTAAGACAAAGCCCAGAGATCAGCAAAATCTGAAGACTGGACTATTCTAGTTCAGAAAAGCAGGAAAACAAGGATATTTTTTTTTTTTCTTTTTTCACAGAGAAGGGAGAAAAAGATACAGTAATAAACAGTAAATGATATAAAACGGGTAGCGACCTTAGTGTGTTAGCCTAACAAATTAAACAAAAAATAACTTTTTAAAGTGCTAACAGTATAAATTCAACACAAGTACAGTAAAACAATATGCAGAGCTGTTTTTTAAGTGAAATGCAGTCGAGATGCAGTAATTTAAGCGAAAGCCAGAAAAATACTTATAAATCCAGGAAAGTCACTCTTTCACTCTCTGCTGCTTGTAGAACTCTGCAGGACACCACGAGGAGCTGTGCTGAGTCTTTTACAAGTGAAAAGGCACGCAAAAGCGGGCTTTATAGCAGGGGTTGAAAAGAGCCAGGAATTGACCCAAAATGGCCAATAAACTACAAGTTGCTGGGCTGGAACCAATCCTCTAGGGACAAATAGGTTGCTCAGTGCTCCCCACTCCCACTGGTGAACAAAGAAGCTTCCTCTTATCCAAATAAGGATATGGATAGCACAGGAACTAAGACAAAGCCCAGAGATCAGCAAAATCTGAAGACTGGACTATTCTAGTTCAGAAAAGCGGGAAAACAAGGATATTTTTTTTCTTTTTTCACAGAGAAGGGAGAAAATGATACAGTAACAAACAGTAAATGCTATAAAACGGCTAGCGACTTGAGTGTGTTAGCCTAACAATTAAATTAAACAAAAATAACTTTTAAAGTGCTAACAGTATAAATTCAACACAAGTACAGTAAAAACAATATGCAGAGCTGTTTTTTAAGCAAAATGCAGTCGAGATGCAGTAATTTAAGTGAAAGCCAGAAAAAAATACTTATAAATCCAGGAAAGTCACTCTTTCACTCTCTGCTGCTTGTAGAACTCTGCAGGACACCACGAGGAGCTGTGCTGAGTCTTTACAAGTGAAAAAGCGCGCAAAAGCAGGCTTTATAGCAGGGGGTTGAAAAGAGCCAGGAATTGACCCAAAATGGCCAATAAACTACAAGTTGCTGGGCTGGAACCAATCCTCTAGGGACAAATAGGTTGCTCAGTGCTCCCCACTCCCACTGGTGAACAAAGAAGCTTCCTCTTATCCAAATAAGGATATGGATAGCACAGGAACTAAGACAAAGCCCAGAGATCAGCAAAATCTGAAGACTGGACTATTCTAGTTCAGAAAAGCTGGAAAACAAGGATATTTTTTTTGTTTTTTTTTTACAGAGAAAGGAGAAAAAGATACAGTAACAAACAGTAAATGCTATAAAACGGCTAGCACTTGAGTGTGTTAGCCTAACAATTAAATTAAACAAAAAATAACTTTTAAAGTGCTAACAGTATAAATTCAACACAAGTACAGTAAAAACAATATGCAGAGCTGTTTTTAAGCAAAATGCAGTCGAGATGCAGTAATTTAAGCGAAAGCCAGAAAAAATACTTATAAATCCAGGAAAGTCACTCTTTCACTCTCTGCTGCTTGTAGAACTCTGCAGGACACCACGAGGAGCTGTGCTGAGTCTTTTACAAGTGAAAAAGCACGCAAAAGCGGGCTTTATAGCAGGGGGTTGAAAAGAGCCAGGAATTGACCCAAAATGGCCAATAAACTACAAGTTGCTGGGCTGGAACCAATCCTCTAGGGACAAATAGGTTGCTCAGTGCTCCCCACTCCCACTGGTGAACAAAGAAGCTTCCTCTTATCCAAATAAGGATATGGATAGCACAGGAACTAAGACAAAGCCCAGAGATCAGCAAAATCTGAAGACTGGACTATTCTAGTTCAGAAAAGTGGGAAAACAAGGATATTTTTTTTTTCTTTTTTTACAGAGAAAGGAGACAAAGATACAGTAACAAACAGTAAATGCTATAAAACGGCTAGCGCACTTGAGTGTGTTAGCCTAACAATTAAATTAAACAAAAATAACTTTTAAAGTGCTAACAGTATAAATTCAACACAAGTACAGTAAAAACAATATGCAGAGCTGTTTTTAAGCGAAATGCAGTCGAGATGCAGTAATTTAAGCGAAAGCCAGAAAAAAGTCACTCTTTCACTCTCTGCTGCTTGTAGAACTCTGCAGGACACCACGAGGAGCTGTGCTGAGTCTTTTACAAGTGAAAAAGCACGCAAAAGCGGGCTTTATAGCAGGGGGTTGAAAAGAGACAGGAATTTACCCAAAATGGCCAATAAACTACAAGTTGCTGGGCTGGAACCAATCCTCTAGGGACAAATAGGTTGCTCAGTGCTCCCCACTCCCACTGGTGAACAAAGAAGCTTCCTCTTATCCAAATAAGGATATGGATAGCACAGGAACTAAGACAAAGCCCAGAGATCAGCAAAATCTGAAGACTGGACTATTCTAGTTCAGAAAAGCAGGAAAACAAGGACTTTTTTTTTTTTTTTCTTTTTTTACAGAGAAAGGAGAAAAAGATACAGTAACAAACAGTAAATGCTATAAAACGGCTAGCGCACTTGAGTGTGTTAGCCTAACAATTAAATTAAACAAAAAATAACTTTTTAAAGTGCTAACAGTATAAATTCAATGCAAGTACAGTAAAAACAATATGCAGAGCTGTTTTTTAAGCGAAATGCAGTCGAGATGCAGTAATTTAAGCGAAAGCCAGAAAAAATACTTATAAATCCAGGAAAGTCACTCTTTCACTCTCTGCTGCTTGTAGAACTCTGCAGGACACCACAAGGAGCTGTACTGAGTCTTTTACAAGTGTTGAAATTCCTTTCTTGTAAAACAGCCTTCCTTCTAGCCATCATTACAGCAAGAAGAGTGTCTGAATTACAGGCCCTCATGGCAGTGGAGCCCTTCATTATTTTCCATGCGGACAGGGTATTCCTCAGGACCACTCCTTCCTTTATGCCCAAGGTGGTGTCTAGTGTGGCCCTTAATCAGTCCATTCATTTACCTACCTTTTTCCCAAATCCACAAAACAAAGGAGAAAGAATACTGCACTCTTTGGACGTGCACAGACAACTTAGATTTTATTTGGACAGGACTAAGCCTCTCAGAAAATCTGAACAGCTGCTAGTTGGCTTTGCTGCAGGGGCAGAGGGGAAGGCCATTTCAAAGCAAACCATTTCCAAATGGATAGTCCATTGCATTCATTTCTGCTATAAGCACCATGGAAAACCTACTCCACATGGGATAAGATCACATTCCATCAGGGCTACAGCTACCTCTACAGCCTTTCTCAGAGGTGTCCCTACCAGGGACAGCCTAGAAGCTGCTACCTGGAGCTCTGTACATACCTTCACCAAGCATTACCACATGCCAATTTTTTCTAAATCCAGAGCTGGTTTTGCCACTGCAGTCTTGCAGGGCTTAATAGCTTGCCTTAATGCTCTCTAACTTCCTCCTCCCTTCCTTAGCTTTGGAAATCAACCCAAAATTGATGACTGCAACAGTGAAACCTGAAGAACATAGTACAGTTGTGTACACTTACCATAAATGTAGATGTCCGAGTGTATTTACTGTTGCAGTCCTGGTTACCCTCCCTCCAGCCCCCTGACTTCTCTTGACTCTACCTTTCCTTCTTGTTTTAGTGTATTTAAGCTTTCTGGTGTATTTGCTTTTTGTTAGAGGGGTACCATAACATACAATTGCTTCCCTTTGTGGGGGCACCTGAAATATGGGGCAAGAAAAACTAATGTAATGGCGTCAGCTGCATGTTTTATACCCCTGATGACCTGATGTCATGGAAGAAGAGACAGCATCTGACACAGGAATCCAAGACTCTGGTATTCAGGCTGGCTGAGGGCTATCTGTAGGCAGATAACCCAAATGTGATGACTGCAACAGTGAATACACTCAAACATCTACATTTATGGTAAGTATACACAACTGTATTTGGTGGTCCTAAAGTCAAATGTCTCTCTAGTGGCCCACCCCTTATGTTAACTTGAACCCATCGTTCCTTTCCTCTCCTCTTTCATTGGCTATGGTAGGTAAGTGCAAAATTATCATTTTTTGAAGTCACCCTCAATCAGCTATTTAAATGTATTGGCCATCCCTCTGTATTCCATAGAGCCAGAATACAAAGTCCTTACCTCCCCCCAACCATCTGTCTTGCTCATTTAAAATTAATGGCTCTCCCCTTAGATTGCTAAAGCTTGAGTTACTCCATTTTTCATATATAACTGCTTAGTGCAGACTGCAGCTTTTAGGATATTAAACCATTTTCCTAGCTTCTCTTTAAAATCTACAACATCAAGTCCAAGATGACCAGTTATTGGGGAACACACTTTCTGCCTCTCAGTAGTCATCTTAGGATTAGTGCTTCTCTTTTCTCCTTTTAAGAGAAGGAGCAACAGGGACATTATTTCCCGGAGACTGCTGATCACCATAAAGCCTGTTAACAGCTTCATATGTGACAGCTTGGAATTCGTGTTTGTATTTTGCTCCTGGTCAGAGAAGGAGCTGATGGAATTGATTCCTGACTGTCTCTGACTGGGCAGTGAGTGTCTGTGTGGGTCCTTCCTGGTTGGTCTGATTACAATTCAAGGCATCTACCTGTAAAAGGCTGCAACAAGCCTACAGACAATGGCATCATCTGGGAAGACTGCTGATCACCAAAGAGCCTATGGCCTGTTTCTCATCTTGGGATCGGTGCTGCTGTTTTGCTTCTGGTGAGAGAAAAAGCAAAGAAGCATTGTATCCCAGCATCATGAAGCTGTGGTAAGACTAGTACCAGTAGTAATCAGGTAATAGCCAATCACCCCCCCCCCCTTCATCATTCTTAACAAAGCTAATGCTTTCTTTTTAGTAAGTACTGCTTGATTAGCTGCTGTCTAACCAAACCTCAGAATATCTTCCTAAATACTTCATCCATAAATCATCAGGGTCTACTTTAGTAGTTTCCCCTCAAGTGCTTGGTATTTCCCTGCATAGACACAGGCACCTTGAGCGGACATTTTTTCTGTAAAAGCACCCCTGAAATTTCCTACATAGGGCAACTAGTTTGCAATAACAAGTACTGCCCTCAGATTTGCAAACTGCAAAATACTGTAATTACTTTATAGTCTCACTGCAACTGTCTAATCAACAAAAAAGGGCCTCTTGCTGAATATGAACTTTCTCACTATATCCATTATCAGCTTAGTAGATATGGGCATCGTGAGGAAATATAGAAATTGTCTCATGTGTACTGTCAGCTAGCTAATTCTCAAACAAGCTGGTAAGGTATGTGAGATTATATTTACACAATGTCACTGGAGGCAAAGCTTTCCCATGAAAGCACTCCTAATTTCAATCAGATTGTCAATGGTACACACATTGCACTCATCAGCCACATTTCAAAGCAGGCACATAGACCCACATATGTTGAATCACTTAAATGCAATCTTCCTAAAACCCAAAGACCTGCTAGACGAAATACGCATAACAAATACCCTAAGCAGCCCTGAATGCACTCTTTCAAAACAACACCACGTCTCATGGAGCCTCTACTTCTAAGTCCATAAGGCAAGCAACCACACAATCTAACATACTAGTCCATGGAGACTCCATTGTGAGACACACTGATGTCCCACTCACCAGGCTGAGTAAGGAAAAAGTAATGGTCAGCTGATTATCAGGGGCCAGGATCCGCTAGATTGTGTACATACTCGGGTCATTGCACCACAAGTACCCATATGATTCTGTCATAGTTCATGTGGGTGTAATAACCTGAGACATACATTGCTATACTATATGAAGAGAAGCATCATGAAGCTCTCAGAATATGTGTTCCAGGCCGGTATGAGCCTAACATTGAGCAGCATGTTACCTTTTCCAAGAATGATTCCACAATGTGAACAGAAGATGATGGACTTTAATAACTGGTATAGCTTCTAGTGTCATTCTAAGGTGACTATATTAATCAGCATGGAAACAGATGGACAACAGACCATGTTGCTTTGCCAGGGATGGTCTGCACCTCTCCCCTCTAGGCTTTCAAATATTAGCTAAAGCATTGTCCTTTCCCATAGTGCCTTTTTTAGGCAATGCCAAAGTGAAAGTAATTTTGTCATAGCAAATCAAAACCAAGAAAATATAAAGGTTTTAATGCTCAATGCTAGGAGTCTAAACAAAAAATTCCACTCCCTATAAGCCCTCTTCATCCTAGAAAATGCTGACATCTATGCGGTCAGTGAGACATTATGTAAAGCCATGGAGAGCACACAGGCAGTGCAAGGCTATAGCACCTTCCACACATTTAGACCAGCTACTACACAGATAGGCACTAAAGGTGGAGATGTCTGGATTTACATCAAAAGTAAATATACCTCAAGACTGGTCAGACAGGACAATGCACTTCAGTTTCTTGATGTTCAAATCACCATAGGCAAAAATCCTATACAACTTCCTTGCAAGCTATAGGTCCCCCTCTATGACCCAGGAAACTCATAACATGTATTTAAGCTAACTGGAAATAGCCACTATCTAACCTGATACCATATTCATGGGCAACTTAAATTACCCCACTGTTAACTGGGAATCATATATTACACCAAATGTATAGTCACAGAGATTCCTGGATTTTGTAAACTCACTCCCTGGACCAGACTGTCAATACACCAACCAAAGGAAGAAACATACTGGATCACCAATATGGAAGTGTGTTAAATACCCCTGGTGTAATGATCTTTCTGGTAAGGTCAGATCGCAAAATAGTCTCCTCTGAAGGAAAAATAAAACCCGGAACCCCAACTCACCCTGGAATGTTCAGCATCTAATTCAAGGCTAACAACCTCCCAGTTGATAACCTGGCAAAATTTTCAAGCCCCAGTATACCCTGAGAACACTGCTGCCTGCACAGAACTATTCACAGAAACCATATACAAGTATGTTAATAGATATATAGAGGCAGCTGTACCCACCAGGAATAACTATAGAACTAACTCAAAAAAGAAACCACCATGGTAGAATCACAACATCAATAGACTCTATAACAAAATGAAAAAAACATGGCAAAAATTAAAATGTGTAGCACCCAGCAGAATATATCATCAAACTAAACAAACAACTCAGAGGAAAAATAAAGTCTACTAAAGTCTACCAAAGCCAAATTTGAGGTAAATTTTGTCTCACAGGAAAAGAACACCCATAAGGCATTCTTTAGCTATGTCTGCAACCTGAAAGACAATACACAATGGAGCCAACTATACTGAACCAGAATATATAGAAAACTTACTGGCAGACAAACACTCAACCTTCGCTCAAGAAGCATCATCAGATATAGCACCCCCCCCCCCCACTATCACAGGGAACAGGTCCTCAATGCTCTCTCTAAGGACAAGAACAGTGCATCAGTTGGCTCAGACAATATCCCAGGACACTTTATTAACATCACAAAACATGACCTATTAAATTCTGTGGAATTGCTATTTAGCCACAACCTCCAAATAGGTTTCGTGCCTAATGAATGGATAACAGCAAATTCATCCATCTACAGACCCTGGAAAATACAGACCCATAAGTCTCATTAATCTCATATGCAAAAAAATAGAAATAATTATCATGGAAATGATCCAGTAATGACATAAGAAACCTACAGACATTCCAGACCATGAACCCAACCCAATTTGGTTTTATCAAAGGCAAGTCATGCCTACTCAACCTGATGTACTTCTTTGAGTGAGTCACCAAAGCAATGGATGAGGCAAAACAGTTCACGCTGTCTGTTTTTAACTGATCATGGCATTTGACACAATACCCCACTCAGGGATTGTTTACAAACTCAAGAGGTTAAGCATAAATGCTTCTGTCACCCAGTGGATAGCCAGCTGGCTCACAGGTAGGACTCAGGAAGTTAGAATTGGGGTGTTCACCTCTATAAAGAGGTTAGTCATAAGTGGATTCCCTCAGGGATTGGTCCTGGGACTGCTACTGTTTGTCATTTGCCTCTCTGAAGTCTCAGAAATGTCCAGGGCCTCTGGGTGAACAAATCTGCAAATGACTGCAAATTAAGAGTAGTCATAGAATCCCCCACTGGCACTAATGTTCTCCAGGAAGGGCTGACACAGACAAATAAATTGTTTGAGAGCTATGGACTAAAACTAAATGCCAAGAAATGCATAATAGTGTCCTTTGAGAAGTAATCCATCTTTAGTAAGGATCATATTGACAACACATCCTTAAGAGTCAGGGACTTGGGGACACACTCAGAGAGTAATCAAGCCTTTGGCCATCATGTGTTTACAGCAGTGAAGAAATCATTCTATGTTGTGCAATTTATAAACAAAGGTATGGCATCTAGGTCCAAGGAGGTCACTGTTACAATTTATTCAGTATTCATCAGACCTGTCATTTAGTACAATGCCCCTTTTGGTATGTACTTAGCCAGGCACATCCAACAAATGAAATGTCCACAGAGGTTCCTAACTTAAAGAATACAGGGCATAAGTAACATGTCCTATGCAGACTGCCTCAAGGCTCTATCCCTGTATTCTGTCTCCTACAGACTTTTGAGGTGAGATCTATGCGTGGCATGTGACTCATTGTTAGATCCCACCCTAACGGACCTCCTGTATATCTGCAAAACAAACTGCACCAGAATTACCCTTTCTAAAGATGTAAACCTTGCCTTGGATATCAATATGACCTGATGGACAGACAGGTGTGTACCCCAGTGACTGTCCCTTCTATGGAACAAGTTCCATATCAATGTGAAGCAGAGTTCCTCCCTGTCCCCATTCAAGTTAACATAAACATTTGGATGGAGAACAGGAAATTCATCCTTGGTATGGCACCTATGTCTTTAGTGGACACAGGTAGCCTGTAAATGATTCATCCCCCAGGCCCCTGCTTGTAAATGTTTCATCTCCCAAGCCCATATTTACACTTATCAAGGGTACCAGAACTGTCAGAGATTTTAGACATATGGCTAGGCTTAAAAAGGCCATAGAGTTTGTTAGCCTAGTACACACCTATGAACCTATCATGGCAGAAGCTAAAGTAGCTCCAGTTGCAGAGAGGGTCAAAGAAAACAAATTACAGTGGATCAGGCACATGCAGAAAAACAGAAGACAATAGTGAAGACTTGAAACAGACAGAAAGAAGGCAAGAAGAAAGAAGGGCATCCAGCAAACATATTGATAGATTGTATGAGAAAAGACTTATGACATGACTGCCAATGAAGGTAGGACAGTGGCACTGAATCAACAGAGACGATGCCAATTGATGCAAGACTCCAACCCCATGAAGAAAATGAGAAAAAGGGTGCTGTTGTTGTTGATGATGATGATGATGATGGTGATAACGATTTGTGGCACACTATAAAGAGTTAGCCTGGTGTTCAGTGTCTCATCTACTCCTTGTCTTTCATGCTGCATGAGTTTTTCTTTTGTAAGTGCCTTTAGGACATGATATAAAGTGTTATGGCTAGTGTCCCACACCCCAAACAATGTTGCAGGATTTGTTCATTAGTCTGAGCAGAGTGCGTGGGTATAACAACTTCTCCCCCCTCACATAAGCATTCACAACATTCATGCACACACACACACACACACACACACACACACACACACACACACACACACACACACACACACACACACACACACACACACACACACATCTCTAGCCTACCACCTAACTAACCCTTCCTCCCTACTTGAACCTCCCATCCAGACACAATCATATATACATGCTCTCATACATCCCGTCACACACTTACACACATTGAAGAATACCCAGCAATATGTGGTCCACTAAACAACCTGGCACTTACTCTAATGCGATGGCTGAACACAAGCTTATGGAAGAGAGTTTGTTATCCCTGGTGGAAGAGGTTCCTTATGCAGCCAAGCAATTTATTCATAGGTTCATAGGTTCATATGTAAGTACTAGGCTATCGGCCTTATAGCCTATACAAGCCTAGCCAAAAAGGTACCCTGGCTTTTGCTACCCAAGAAAATTATTTTCCTGTGCCCCTGTCAAGCAGAGCCACAGAGGTGATCCCTGGGGTGAATTTCCTATTTCCCATCCAATCATCAAGATTTTTTTTGAAGAGTGCTAATGAGGAGCTTTGTTTTATATAGATATGTAGTTTGTTCCAGAGTATGGGAAGTCTCTGGGACAGGAATCTATCCCTCCAGCATGTTCTGTTTATTGTGATGACAAGGTTTAGGTCCCTAGAGCGTATAGCTTGGAGAAATTGGAATTTCTTTAAGTGAAGCATGTCCAACAGCTCTGGGTTTGACATAGCTTTGTATGTTAGGCAGAGATTGCCTCTAAGTAGGCGATATGCAACAGAGTAAAGCTGGAGTTTTTTGAAACGGTCTGCATAGGGCATCTGTTGGAGGATGGTAATCCTCTTTGTGAGGTATTTATGTGGCCTTTCCACTTGTTGTAGATGTCTTGTGAGGTACATACCAAAAGGGGTGTTGTACTCTATAATGAGTCTAATGAGTGATGAGTAGAGGGGAACAATGACCTCTTTGTTCCTGAATGAGAAACCTTTTGTGATGAGGTGTGCCACATAGAAGGATTTCCTGACTACTGTGATTATCAAAGGAGAGACTACTGCCCACCTGTGTCCCGAGGTCTCTTATCACACTTTCGGTGTTAAGTAGACTACCACCTATGTGGTAGTTCATGGGTACAGAGATTTTACCAAAGGGGATGACAATGCACTTTTTGGCATTGAGCTTGAGGCCATGGCTTTGACACCAGACATCTGTCTCAGTGAGGCCCTTTTGTAGGATGTCCCATAGTTAGTTGCACTTGGATAAACGCGGATGCATTATGCTGAGCAACTAGCCTGGAGGTGTGGATATCCTTAATAAATATGGACACACCTCCATCTGTAATGTTTCAGTCCAGGTTAGGTGGCTGAAAGGTGTGGTATGAATTATAGCCTGGTAATGCAGGGGTGCTCTCTGGAGCCTTGAACCAGGTCTCTGTCACTGCACAGATGTCGATGTTCTCCATTTTAATGAGTGCCTCGAGTGAATGCCTTTTGAGGTTTAGACTTATAGCATTGAGTAGCATTACCCTCAGATTTTGCTTGCTTGTACCTGTTTGATTGGTGAATTTGTCATTTGAACCTTACCTAAAAAAGGCATTATAGGGATGGCAAGAGCTTTAGCCAGTATCTGGAATCCCAAGGGTGACAGGTGCAGGCCATCTCTGGCAAAGCAGTGTGGTCTTTCGATTATGTCATTCCAGGCAGACAGATACTGGATCCCCTTAGAATGACACCAGAAGCTTAGCCAATTGTTGAAGTCAATCATTTTGTCCTTGTACTGCGATCTCATTCTGGGTGATGGCAGGATGCTACTCAGGGTTAGGGTCATACCTGCCTGAGCTACAAGATCGGAGAGCTCCTCCATGTCTCTTTTCATGTAGTTCAGGGAGGTACATCTCAGGTCATTCACACCAACATGGACAATGACGGAGTCATATTTTTACTTACTGTGGAGTGTTCTGAGTGTGTGCATTATGTGGTGGATCCTGGCACCCGATAGGCAGCTGACAGTAACTTTCTCCTTGTTTAGCCTGGTGAGTGGAACATCAGTGTGCCTAACTATAGAGTCACCTATGACTAAAGTGTTGGGTACATTGTTATTCCTTATGGGCTATGGTCGAGTGCCACACTGAGTTTGTGGGCTGTGTGTCATTTGGGTTGTGTTGGGGGGTGGATGTTGCTTGCATTTCTCCTTTGGAGGTCTCTGTTGCTTAAACAGATTTTTATTAAGAGCTTCCGCGAATGTAGGTGTGTGTTTTGTGTTGCTATGTGTGTGTGTTTTGGTTGTGTAGGTTTTGAGGGACTATGTGATGAGTGTGGTGTGGTGCAAGTGTTTACCGTCTCCTCTTGACTGTCTAGTCCAGAAATGGGTGAAGAGAGCTTTGCTTCCAGTTTGGCTATATAAGTGCATCTCTCACAGGTTGTAGTGTTGGGTGGTAGGAGGAGAGGGCTGTCTGTGTACATAAAGCAATTGCTGCATTGCCCCAAGGTGCCCAAATTAATCAGGTAGACAGGAGAAAACACCGGGAGCTGTCCCTTAGACATGCCTGGATAGGTGCTTATTTATTAAGTACTAAAAACTGTTTTCCTCTAGACAAGTGAGGAAAGTTGAGTGCTGTAGTAATTTGTAGCTTATTTAGTGCTTACGATGAGTTCTGAACAAGTGCTGAGCTCAAAGAAACAGATTTTAGTGCTAAAACTAAAAAACTGGCTAGTTCTAAGGGAACATTTAAGAGCAGACTTCATGGCACTGAAAATAGTTTAGCTCTAGTTAAGCGGTGATGCATAAAGTGTATTTTTTTTTAATATAACAGTAGCAAATGAGAAAACTGATTTATACAACCAATAAAAAGCTAAAAATTAAGCCCCATTCCAGCAGTCTTCGATCAGACAAGTTCTAACTGCTCCCTCCTGTCACTAGGGTGCTGGGGGACCTTCTCCAAAAAAAAGATGGCCTAGATTAGTGCTCAAGTTATATAAACAAACTTAGATTCAGCACATTTGAATTTATTCTATGCTACAGCATACAAGGCATACCAATTTCAGAAAGAAACAGTTCAAATAAGCAGGCACAATAAACCTTTAACCAGAAACTCCCAACTCAGAAGGGCAGAATCTACCATGTCCTCCCACAAGAGTGCAGACCACACCTTCTTAATGTAAAATAACTGGCCCGAAGCCCAAGTGCTTAAACCAGAACTACTACACTCTTTGAATAACAGACACTAAGTCTTCAATAAGCAACTCCCAACCTAGAAGGATGTAAGCTACTTGTCCTGCCACAACAGTGTAGACCACAAACCTTCTTAATGTAAAACAACTGGTCCGAAGCCCAAGTGCTTCAACCAAAGGCTTAGAATAACAGTTACAATTTAATCAGGCTACTAACAAGCAGTAATAAATGCAGCAGAATAAATGCAATAAATTAGGAAGAAACACAAATACAGTAAAAGCAGATGAATAAAGTGCAATTTTTTTATATAACAATAGAAAACAAGCAAACTGATTTAAACAAATTACCCAATTAATGAGTAAAAAGCTCAAAACTGAGCCCTGTTCTAGCAGTCTTCAAACAGACAAGTTCTAACTGCACACTACTGCCACTAGGGTGCAGGGGAACCTTCTCCAAAAACAATGGCCTGAATTAGTGCTCAAGTGGAGAAGGTAGGAATAGGCTTACTGCAGGCATTTCTTGGGTATAGCACATACCTCTCCCCCAGAATGATTTATTAGCATTTAGCATGCTGCACATACTAAATATCCAAGCTCCTTCACAGTGATTCCTTATTCTAAGCCTATTCCTACCTTCTCCAACACAGAGTTACTTATTTCCTTCTTAAAACTAAACGAGCAAAAAAATCTCTGTATCATTGTCATATACATTCCCCCAGGAAACAATATTCCTTTTCTTGAGGATATCCTTGCCTGGACTACGAACAATATAAAAAATGAAGCAATCATCCTAGGTGATGTCACTATTAACTGGTTAGACATCTCCAACAGTAACCCCTCCTTAGGCATCAACCTTCATATCTATACTCAGCACATCTCGGATATCACCAGACCTGACAAACAACATAGTAAAGGCTCAATTCTGGATTGGATTATGGCTGCAGACCCTAAAAACATCTCCACCTCTGGCATTCTCCCAGATAGTATTAGTGACCACTCACCAGCATACACAATACATAAGCCCACTACTTTACAAAACATACATCAATATAGATACACTAGAGATCTATCCCATTTCTCCCCTATTACACTAAATGACGCGTTGTACAATACTAACTGGAAGCCAATAAAATCTCTTAATGAAGCAGTAGAATTCTTCAATTCCACATTTCTTAGGATCCTTAATACTCTAGCCCCTCAATGACTAAAAAGAGTCAAAACTAATCATGCTAATTGGCTTACCAAGTCCACAAAGTAAATGATGTCCTCTAGAGACAAAGCCTAGAAAACCTGGCTAAAAAACAAGACTGATTCCAACCTCACACTATATAAACAACTTCGCAATCAAGCCAAACGGTTAGTTACCAAAAACAAAAAAGAACACTTTCAAGCATGCTAAAACCAACATAATCATAACCACAGAAAATTTTGTGGAATAATTAACTCCCTACTCCATCCAGGAACCCACCATAATCCATCCCCTAACCCTGAAACAATACCCCATGAATTAGCCTTACTTTTTAAGTCCTATTTCTTAGAAACCATCACTAACCTTACTACCACCTTCCCACCCATCAACACAAATCTATCAAACAGTACTATATTACATACCCCTTCTACTTCATTTCCTACTTTCTTACTCTCTCCTTTTCTACCCTATTGCTATACTTTCTCCCATCTCAAAAATACTCAAAAAATGCATTCAAATTCAGTTCCTTAATCACTTAGTTACACACCAACTGCTCTACCTCACCAGCATGACTTTAGGCCTGGACATAACACTAATACCACCCTCATCTCCTTCCTGGACACAGTTAACAGAGCCCGTGACTCTGGCTACATACTATCCGCACTCTTTCTTGATCTTTCAAAAGCATTCAATACTGTCTCCCACCCCCTCCTGCTTACCAAACTGTCCAAACTGAGCATTTCTTCTCCAACTCTCCAATGGTTTTCTGACTATCTCACTAACAGGCAACAATATACTGTCTGGCAACACTGCTTCTCCCCTTTAATAAACACCAATACAGGGGTACCCCAGGGCTCTATATTGGGTCCCCTACTTTTCAGTATATTTATCAATGACTTTCACACCACTCTTTCCCACTCTACTCCAATACAATATGCTGATGATTCCATTATTATCTGCTCTTCTAAATCTGCTTCTCTATGTTTTTTATTTTATTTATTTTTATTTTACATTTGATGACCGGGAAAGTCCGACTGGACACAGGTTCATTTTCACTTAATACATTGCTACAATTCAATTTATAAAATACATAACTGTATTCTTAAGGCATACAATTAAACATTTAAAAACATATTTAACATTTCTTCATAGACATAAAAATCAGTAGCATCAGAATAAATTTTAACATTTCTTCATGGACTTTTAAATCAATACTGTCGAAAATAGACCATTGTTTGATAAGAATAAGTATTCAGAGGTTAGAAGCTTATAGGTGATCTTTGGCGTAATCCTTGCCACACTGCAATGTAGTGGATTAGCCTGGGAGTCACATGTACAGGGCCAATTGTTAATATAGTGGGCTTTGAGTAGATTCTTAAATAGTGAAGCAGAGTTTATAGAGGTTATGTGATTTGGGAGTGAGTTCCAGATTTTTGCAATTGTACCACCCGAAAAGAGTTTTACCTGCTTCAATTTTATGTTTGATGACATTTATGAGATTTCGGTCTGTAGATCATAAGGCTCAGGTGGTGGTGTAGGGTTGTATTAGATCCTGCAGTGCAGGAGTTTTTTCAGAGAGGTAGTACAGTTTGTGGGCTGTGGAGTAGTAAGAAGTAGTTAGGGCAGCTCAAACCAGTTGAGCTGTTTGAGGGAAAGACAGTGATGGGATCTATTAGAAGCACCTGTAGTAAATTTGGCAATCTTGTTATAGCAAGATGCCATTTTGTTTTGTTCGCTGTGACGAAGATTAGTCAGGACTGGGGAGGCATACAGTAGGGTGGATAATAGGTTAGTGGCTTTGGTATAATTGGTCATGAATTGCTTATTCCGATACAGTAGACCAAGATTTTTGTTTGCTTTTTTGATTGTTTGAGCTAAGTGTATGTCAAATTTGAGATTGTTATCAATAACTACTCATAGGTTCATAGGTTCATACTAGGCTATCTGCCCTAGGGCATTTATAAGCCTAGCCAGAGTGTGTGTGGCTTTCACCACCCCTTAGGATGAGAATACTACGCCCTTTTAGGGTTTAGTTTACTGTGCCTCTGTCTAGTAGTGACACAGAGATGACCCCCGGGGTAAACCTACGATCTCCCATCCACTCGTCAAGATTTCTCTTGAATAGAGTTAGTGAGGGGCTCTGCCTAACATGGATTGGGATTCTGTTCCAGAGTGTAGGGAGCCCCTGGGTTATGAATCTGTCCCTCCAGCACGTCCTATTTATTTCTGTGTTGAGGTTTAAGTCTCTTGCTCTCGTGGCTCTGATGGATTTGGATTTTCTGAGGTGGAGCATGTCCATTAATACCGGATTGGACATGGCCTTGTACGTCAGGCACAGGTCACCTCTGAGTAGGCGGTATGCGACTGAATAGAGCTGGAGTTTTTTCAGTCGGGCAGCATATGACATGTTTAAGACCCTTTATCCTCTTGGTGAGGAACTTTTGGGGTCTTTCCAACTGCTGCAGGTGTCGGGTAAGATACATCCCAAATGGGGCATTGTACTCAATCATTGGCCTGATAAGAGAAGAGTACAGGGGCACAATGACCTCTCTTGATCTAGATGTGAAACCCTTCATGATAAGGTGGGCAATATAGAAGGTCTTCCTAACCACTTTGGCAATGTGAGTGTCAAATGAGAGGTTACTGTCAACCTGGGTCCCTAGGTCCCTGATTACCTCTTCCGTGCTTAATGGATTACCACCTATGTGGTAATTTGTGGGTACCTTGTTTTTCCCAAAGGGTATGACTATACATTTTTGGCGTTCAGCTTAAGGCCATGGCTCTGGCACCAATTATCTGTTTCTATGAGGCCTCTCTGAAGGATGTTTGTGTCCGCTGGAGTATCAATTATGGTGCCCAGTTTGCAGTCATCTGCAAACTTTGTCAGCCACAATCCTCCTATGTTTGCCTGTACCTCGGAAAAATAAATGCCGAACAAGAGGGGTCCCAGGACTGAGCCCTGTGGGACACCGCTTGTGACTGGCTTAGAGTCGGACATAGCTCCAGCAACTCTGACCCTGTGGGTTCTGTCCTTGAGCCAGTTTGCAACCCATCTTGTGACATATGGGTTTACATTTAAGCTGGTGAGTTTGTCTATGATGCCTGAGTGGGGTATTGTGTCACAGGCTTTTGCAAGGTCAAGGTAGGCTGTGTGAACTGCCTTACCCTCATCAATGGCCTTAGTGACTGTTTCAAAAAAGTCGACCAAGTTCAAAAGGCAGGATCTGCCCTTGACAAAGCCAAATTGGGAAGGATCCAATGTCTGTAGGTCCCCAATGTCTTTGTTTATGAGTTCCATAATGATCCTCTCCATAGCTTTGCAGACCAGGCTCATCAAGCTTATGGGGCGGTAATTTCCAGGGTCCGTAGAAGCACCACCTTTGTGAAGTGGGACCACTGTTGCCGTACGCCACTCTTTGGGTACGTATCTTGTGGTAAGGCTAAGATTAAACAGCAGCCTTATGTGTGGGTTTAGTTCCTCTTGGAGTTCATGTAGCACACAGCCCGGGAAACCTTCCGGTCCCATTGATGCTGTGTTTTTAGCTTTAGAGAGGGCGGCTCTCACCTGGGCATCTGAGATGTTAGGGAGGCTACACTCTGCTGGGATAGTTATTTCTCCTTTTGGGGGGGGGAGGAGAAATTTGCACTGAACCTGTCTGCCAGAATGTTGGCAATGTCAGTGGGTTCAGTGTATTTTGTGTCATTTTGGACTAACTCTGAGCATATCTGGGAGTTTCCACCCAGGTTTCTAACATAGCTAAAGAAGGCCTTGTGATTGTCTTTTGTGTCTTTTGCGATTTTTCTCTCAAAGTTGGCCTTGGATGATTTTATGAGTGATCGTAGTTTTTTGCTAGTACTGATCAGAGATGCCTTCCCTTTTAGGGATTTTGCTCTGTCATGTAGTAGCTTCCTCCTCCTGTTGTAAAGTTTGTTTATGGCTGGGGTCCACCAGACCGGGCACCTGCCTTTGGGGGAATGGGTCTTGGTTTTATTTGGGATTGCATGATCCATGCATTCTTGAAGGTGCCCATAGAAGGCATTTGCAAAGGATTCAAAAGTGTGCGTTGTGGTCTTTTGTGCAGGGGGTGGGGGCAGGATGTGGATTTCCAGTGAGATTAATTTATGGTCTGATCTTACCAAAGAGGGATATACTTCTGGTGTGGAGCATTTTGTCCCCATGTTTGTGATGATCAGGTCTAGTATATTGTCTCCTCTCGTGGGAATGGTGACTAGTTGTTCCATTGCATTTGAGTTTATGAATTCTAGGAACCTTTGGGCTAGGGTGTTGGGGCTTGAGTAATGTTCCCAGTCTATGTTTGGGTAGTTGAATATGATGGTATTTGGAGAGACATTCATACTCTCCAGTGTCTTCAGGAAGGCTGTGTGGGGTTCCTGAGTTTGAGAGGGTGGTCTGTAGCATGCTACAAACTGTAAGGCAGTTTTGCCTATGGTTAGTTGCACCTGGATGGTCTCCGATGCTTCGTGCATTGCCACTAACCTGGAGGTGTGGGTATCTTTGATGAATATAGATACTCCCCCTCCTTTTGTGGTTCGGTCCAAGTTTTGGGGCTGGAAAGCATGATATGAGGTAAAACCTGATAGTGCTGGGGTGCTCTCAGGAGCCTTGAACCAGGTTTCAGTCACTGCACAGACATCGATGTTCTCCATACTGTGGAGGGCTTCGAGGGCGTGCATCCTGAGGTTTAGACTTCTGGCATTGAGCAGCATTACCCTTAGTTTTTTTCCACTTGTGCTTTCTAGGGAGGTAGGTTTGTCATTTGAGCCTTGCCTAAAAAAGGCACTATGGGGGTGGCAAGAGCCTTGGCCAATATCTGGAAGCCCAGGGGTGACAGGTGCAAGCCATCCCTTGCGAAGCAGCGTGGCTTGTCAAGCATGTCATCCCAAGCAGAGAGACATTGGATCCCCTTAGAATGACACCAGTAATTAAGCCAATTGTAAGGAGTTTAGTGTGTGTTGTTGGGATGATTGAGGTATTATCCTTGGAGTTTATGGGGAAATCATTATTTAGTGCAGGATATCTACCAGGACTGAAGAGAATTAGTTTTGTTTTTTTGGGATTAAGTAAAAGTTTAATTCTAGAAAACCATGCTTCACCCAGAGTAAAGTTAGACTGTGTTATTGTTTGAAGTTTGCTTAAGGTTGGGGCGGTGCATATGAGAGTAGTGTCATCTGCATACTGCACTACAGAGGCAGAGGGAGAGGATGCAGCTATCTGATTTGTAAATATGGAGAATAGTAAAGGACCAAGTATGGAGCCTTGAGGGACTCCTATGGATACAGGTAGAAGGGAGGATAGCTGGTCCTGCCAAAGAACTGCTTGTTGGTGGCCTGATAAATAGCCATAGAACCATGCTATAGTGAGGGAGTTAATGTTAAGTGCAGATAGAGTTTTGAGGAGCAGGCTGTGGTTGACCATATCAAAGGCTTTAGATAAGTCTAAGAATACAGAGGAGATGAAAAGTCCTTTATTTCTATGGGTGTTGACTATGTTGGTATATGAGAGCAAAGCCATGGTGGTACTATGGGAGGGTCAAAAGCCATATTGAGATGTAGATATAAGGTTATTTTTTAGGAGGTATTGGATTAGTTGTGAATGTACTATTCTTTCTAGTATTTTTGACAAGGGAGATAAAATTGCAATTGGGTGGTAGTTGGTGAGCTCAAGGGAGTTGCCACCTTTGTGGAGTGGAATAATATGAAATATTTTCCACAGGTTAGGTACTTTGCATACAGATATGGATCTATTTATGAGTATAGACACTGGGTAGGATATGGTTTCAGCTGTTAGTTGAAGGAAATCAACGGGAAGTTTGTCAGCAGGTAGCGTGGTAGGTTTTAGCTTTTTGAGGAGTTTAGTAAGTTTTGTAGGTGCTGGAGACAAGGAGAAGCTAGAGGGAGTCTGTTGTGTAGTAGGGTTAGAAGGGGTTGGGGAAGGTGTAGGGCTGGTGGTGTTATTCAGGGTGTTAGACAGAGATAGGACTGTTTTGGTAAAGAATTTGTATTACAACAACTTACCCAAGAAGCTTTCACCTCAACTGAATCCTGGATGTCACAGAACCACCTTGCCCTTAACCCAGTAAAACTAAACACTTAATCTTTACCCCCAAAAAATGGAGCCCAGTTAATAGATCTGAACTCTGTCTTCATTCCCAAAATAATACTAGCACTGAAGTCATTTCCAACACTAAACTACTTGGTGTCATCATTGATGACAACCTTACTTTTGACCTTCATATCCATAATAACATAAAAAAATGCATCAAAAACTAGTATCCCTTTATAGGCATAACTACTATCTTAGTCCTCCTGCAAAAAAGGCTCTTGCCTCAGCATTCCTGCTTCCAACCCTCTTATATGGCACCCCCATCCTTACTAATACACAGTCCTCTCTGAAAACAAAACTCAACTCATGTTACAATAAAATTGCCAAATTTGCTACAAATACCAAATTCTCCACCCACCACTGCACCACACTGCAGCAACTAGGCTGGCTCAAACTCCCACGTCATCTAGCATACCTACAACTTACTTTTGCCCATAAACTTATCTACTTCCCAGTGGCCTGCCCATTCTTTACTAGTATACTGACCGTGTATCGTCCAAACCATCACCTTAGGTCTGAAAACAAAATGCTATTAAATGTCAACAAACCTGAGCTCTCTGCTGGGCAAATGCTGTACTCCTTTACAGTCTCTAAGTTATGGAATGATCGTCCCCCTTCACTCAGAGCTATATCTAATCCCTCTACCTTCAAAAACTCCCTTAAGTTGCATCTCTCCTCACATTGGATATGTACCTGCACTTCCACTAACAACCCTAAAACCTGACCCCCCCCCTTCCAATACCATCTCCTCATCACTCAGTAACTACTCTACACTAATTCCAAGTTTCACTACTTAATTGTATGCCTTCCTCACTGGTGCCACCAATGTAATCAGTTGTTACCAAATCATTGTATACAATCATATAGCTGTTATATGCTAATGTTGTCTTATAAACCCTGTATTGTTCATTATTTTTTTTGTCTGTATGTAATAATTGTGGAACTTTTCTCCCCGGGCCTCCACTGAAAATGGGTTCTTCAGGCCTAGTGGACTTTCCCGGTAATCAAATGCAATAAATAAAATAATAAATAAATAAAACATCTTGTAGTATCCTCTTTTGAATTTGGCCCAGTATCTGTGCAAGGGGAAATACAGGCTCTTGCATGTAATTTCAACATGATTAAACCTAACGTTGGACTAGGTAATACCTGTAGATATAGTGGTTTATTTAGGGTTACTGCCCCTATATAGAGGGGTATCTTTCCTTTCTGGAATGTGTATATAGTTTTGTGTGTTTGCTGTGAGTTAAATGGGGTTAGAACAGTTTAAAATGTATTTAATTTCTTGTTTTCTTAAACTTTATGTTATTGACTCAAAAGTAAGTCTGGGAAAGTATGGCATAATTTCAAACAGAGATGAGAAGCAACAACCCCATACAAAATCAGCCTGCCAAACATTAATGTGTGAGTTGTAAGCACATATTTAAAAGAGCTGTCATGTAGAATATGAGAGAATAATTGAATAACTGTTTATTTTATCAGAATGAATTCCATGCTATTTTTATCATGGAATGTCAATGGCATTACAGGTATATACAAAAAGCAGAGTACTGAATTGTATTTAGAAGTGTAGGGTGCAAATAATAATCTTACAAGAGGTGTGCCAATGGATGTAAATGTGAATTTTGCAAAGAAAGGACTTCAGAATGTTAATTGAGCCTCTAATGGACAAAGGAAAAGGATAGGGTAATAATACTGACTGTGAGTGAGGCTGCCATAATGGTAGAAGAGAAAAAGAAAGACAATAATAATAATAATAGAGTTTTGGTAATGGCAGGACAGGAGGATTATACTGGTATGTATTTATTTTCCACCTAAGACTACTATTGCAGAGCTTTATATCATTTTTGAAGAAATAATTAGCTTTCAGCAGGAAATGTTATTTATGGGCAGGGAAGAGAACCTGATTTGCAATAGTGAGGATATGTTAGGGGAACTGTGAGGGAAAATATAACAAAAGAGAATAGATTTCTGAAGACATATGTGAGAAAATTTGGAATGGAAGAAGTAAATCTACAAGCAATAACTTGGACAAATGTTACATATTATTCCCCAAGGTACATTTCTTGGCTAAACTGAATAGAACTTGCATTTTGCAGGACATAGACATTTAAGTGTAATCTTTGAAATGTATCCAATGATTATTTCAGATCATACACCAATAAAGTCTAAGATAAAGAAGACAATGAAGTATAAAGCACTGATGCTTTCCTATTTATTTGTTAAGAAGAATTTAAGAAATGGGCACAGGCTGTAGTGAAGCATTGGTAGGTGAAGGGAGCAATTGCCCTTGGTGCAAAATGTTAAGGGGCACAATCAAGAGGCAGACTTGCACTTAACTTTTTTCTGTACTGCAATGCCTGTACAGAAAGGCATTTGAATTCAACATTTTTTGCGCTCTTAACTTGAAGAGCTGGTGGGACGTGGATTGGCTGAATTACTATAGGAAGCCAATCTGCTTCCTAAGTAATCCAAAGACTTGCTTTTATTTATTTATTTATTTATTTATTTATTTATATTTGTGTTGTGGGCTGGGGAGGCATGGATTTGATTGGCTGTGATTGCCTGCATTACTGTAAGCAATCCAAAGACTTTTATTTATTTACTTATTTTTATAATGAGGGCTGGGGAGGTGTGGATTTGGTAGGGCATGATTGGCTGCATTATTGTTGGAAAACAATGTGAAGGGGTGGATGGATTGGATACTGTACTGCAAGAAGACAATAGACTTTTTGCAGTTTGTTGAATCCTTTTTTCTTTCTTTCATTCTTTCTTTTTTTTTTTTTTTTTTTGTTTGAGGGGTGGTGCACTAGTTTATGGAACCAGCGCAGGGCACTAGTTGAGCCAGCTATGCCTTTGGATAGAGGAAATGCTTTGAGAGTTATTAGAGAATATAGACATTATTGCTGAAGACATATATGTAAGGAGTTAAAATGAAAAAGGAGTTTAAAAATATGGTAGAAATAAAAGAGAAAGATCTGTGGGAAAGTAGAAATAGGAATTATTTAGGCAGGTTGCAAAGGTTAAAGTACTCTAGAAGAAGAGGAATCTAACAAAACAAAAAGAGGAGCAACTGCAGAGTGCTAAGGCAAACATAAGGGAGTGTTTGGCTAATGTGCACAAGTTTATACAAGTTGCTTTTAAGGAAGAATAACAACTTCAAGGCACAAAAGTCCTTAACGCAAACATCTAAGCAACTGAAAATAGAATGGGTTGTTGAAAAATGTCAGGATTCTATAACAGGAAAGTTAAACAGAGATCCTATAGAGGTATTAGAGACACTTTGGAAACTCAATGAACATGTATATTAAACAAAGGGATGTGGAAAACAAGAAAAGACACAAATGGAAATACTTATGTAAAACAACTATGCCAAGGTTAAAGGAAATGAGACTCATGAATCAATAGCTAAAATAAGAAGGGATGAGATAAAAGTGATGATCTATATAATCAATGTGTGGAAGTCTCCAGGGACAGATAGTATTTCCATGGAAGTCTAGACATGGAGAGGAAAGAAAGCAATGCAAATCTGAAAGGTTTTGTTTAACAATATTTTTAAAGGAGGGACAGTACCAACATTTCAGAAGAAAGCTGGGGGATTGTATTACCCAAACAGGATAAAGATCCCTGAGGCCCAGCACTTGTATATTTTGCTTCATCTGGTTTAAATAGCATAGACTAAATTCAGACTTGCAGAATCTAGACTGTTTGGTATCACTTGAGCACTAAAACCAGCCATCTTACATTAAGAGTTTGATGGAGCTGCTCTGGAGTTGCTCAGAGTAGCCAGAGATAGCCAGAGATCTGAAGTGCATCTAATTGTGTTCTGTATTTCACCAAACTGTTGCTTCATTTTATACTGTTTTTGCTGCTGTGAGTGATTCATTCTGCACTTGTATATTTTGCTTCATTTGCCGTAGCTCAAGCTTTTCTATTTGTAGATTGTGTTAGAACTGTTTAAATTTGTTTGTATTTATCCACAGTAATGAGATGGCAGACTTTAAGACTTCCTGCAGACTGCTCTATTGGAGATGCTGGATGGGCAAATTTGATTTAGTAGGGTAAATGATAGTAAGGCTTTGCTGAGTCTAATTATGATGGCTGCCCAGTTTAGAATATATATTGTTTGCAATTGAGATTGTGTCGTTATGGTTTATTTTCATTTATATAGATGTATAACATGTATGTCATAATATGATAATTTATAAAAATGTTTCTTGTTTTAAGTTTATAAATGACTGTAAGCTGGATAAAATTGTAAAGTTCCCCAACAGCATCAACAATTTACAGAAGGGACTGACACAGACAAATGATTGGATCCAAGGCCATGGACTTAAACTAAATGCAAAAAAAATCACTTTTGCATGACTTGGGAATGTAGGTTGGTAGTAATCTAAACTTCAATCAGCATGTGTGGGCCTCCAAGTCATGACCTACATGGAAAGAGTAACTATGTCGGCCAATTAACTGATTGTAATTAAGGAAATGATTCTTTGGATCTGGGATACAAGATCTGGACTGTCTTGACATAGTAAATCCTTTCTACATTTATTGCCATTGACTCTAAAAAAAAAACACACAATTATTAGAAAATGGAAATCAAACTCGAAACCAAGTGTAGCTAAATATTGACTATTCCAAAGGAGATAGAAGAATTGGAGGTGGGATGCTTAAAAAAGGGCAGGAGCAAATTACATAAGAAGAAATGGAATTTATGGGAATAATACATGCAGAATAATGATCAGGAGGAGTGAAATTTAAGGGAAGGAAATACTTGAACATCTTATGCTGGAGTGAATGACAGTTGTTAAGAAAACACACACAGACACGCACCCACACACACAAATATATATATATATATATATATATATATATATATATATATATATATCCATAAAACTAATGATACATGTTTACATTGTTTTTTCTATAACTTGTCATTGTTAAAACTGTGAATTTAATAAAGGTTCTTAAAAATACTTCATAAAATATCTCTATACACAAACAAGATCCTATATTGTCCCATCCTTCCACCTTCACTGATGAGTTATTCACCCTCATGGTGGATCTAAGATGATAACTTTCCACTTTGTGCTTCTGTAGCACTCAAGCTCCACCCTCTTCTATAATAGTCCCTCCTGTTTCTCAGATCTCATTTGCTGACATTCACAACAAACATGATCCTCCAGTGCTCATCAGAATGATGCAATTAAGTGATTTTTTTCAACAATTTCTGTAATTATTACAGTTTAGCAATTCCGCTCACTTTCTAACATATAGCTAGAAAGGATTGTCTAATTTTACTTTGTGTTTCTTTTCCTCCTCTCTCTCTAAAACTGAGGACTACCTAAGCCTGTCTTTGATATCAAAATCCTGACAAGAAATTTTACATATTTTGGTAATACTTATACCCATTTTAAACTTTGTAAACTTGTTTTTTCTGTATCTAAATGTATTTCTTTGTCTTACTGTGTTGCATGTGATATTACACTAGATGTGAAGAAAGCTCTGGGGCTGTGAAAGTGCTCCAAATGCAGACACAAAATTCTGCCCCAGGAACCGCATGCCCTCTGAATGGTGTGCCTTGATGCAGAACACTTCCAATCTCCACTGTGAAATTTGCTAGTCCTTTGTCCCTAAGTCTCTAGTCGAAAGGAAAAGCAATACTAAACAGACGTCTCTCTGCCACAGTGGGGGATCTGGCCAAAGACAATTCCCTTCCAAACAAATGTAAAAAAATTAAAAGGAAAGAGAGAAAGAAATAAAGAGACTTAAAGATAAGGATAGCTACAGGGAGAATGAAAAGGCGAGATATGCTGAACTGTCTTCTTCCCCCTTCTCTTGCACCGAAGATATTAAAATGCTCTGCACCTTCCATTCTATTTGTACTAATCTGCTCATAAATCAGTATTACCATCTCTTTAGTGCCAATAGCTCCCAGCACCAAAACCACTGTAATTCAAGATAGGCCTCCATAGAGATAAACATCTGCTCGCAGCAGAGCTTCAAAGAAGCCGTTCTCCAGGATTCTGCGTTTAAGACCTCCTTCAGTTTTTTCCCTTGGGTCCACCAGGTCTACCCAGAGCACTTTAGATATTGATTGGGAATGGATTAGCGTTCACCAAGTGCATGGAAGGTATTCACCAAGTCCATGGTGATAGTCACCACTCACTCAGACTGAAAGAGTTCAGGGTGTTCTCATATGTAGATGACTGGCTCCTTGCTGTAAATAACAAAATAATTCCTTATCTTAGCAAGTGACTATTTGCTCCATTTGTGATTGATTGTGTCCTAGTGCCAAACGGTTGAGTCTAAGGCATTGGCACTGTTTACGTTGCAGACAGGTTTGGCTCCATTCTTTGTTTCAGATAGATTGGCTTTGATCTTCTTGCCAGAGCTGACCAGTTTGTCCATGTGGGGGATCTCCCTTTTGTCGCTGTCTGCCTCTTCTTCTTTTGGGTCAAATACAGTTCTAGTTGTGTTGTCTTTGCTGCTGTCAGGATCTGTATCAGTGGCTGAGGCTTTTATGAAGCTCATTAACCATCCATGACACAAGAAGGGAATGCTCCCTCAGTTTATGTGCCACCCAACTGCTCCACCTGAATCCTTGAGCCCCTGTCTTTGGTCCAAAGGATAGAACAGGTCTGAATACCTCAAAACAATCCTAGATCAAGGAACAACAGATGTTCAGGATGTGTACTTCCACATCAAAATTATGAAGTAATCGAGAAGGTATCTACACCTTTAGCCAAAGGCCAATAATTTGAAGATGTTCATCATTCAAACTGCTGTGACTGTATTTGACTACTTGGGTTCTATCCTGGCTAGGAAGCAACAACCCACCAGTCTTTAAAAAGCTCTGTCTCCCTCCATTGCCTACACTCTGACTGATTGGACAAGTCTTTGGAAGGAAATCAGCAGTCTGAGTGTAGACAACTTCTGTACTTTCTTGCTGCCTTGAGAGAAAGAAGTCTTGTGGCTTCACAGGAGGAGGAATCAGATTCAAGCTTTGTTTCTGGCAGATATGTCTCATAGGGGAACCCTTGCTAACAGAAACTACTGGCATTTTATGCAAACTTTTTATTTTTTTAATGTAAAGGAGTATTTCCCCTTTAAGAATACTGGAAATGTTAATTGAAGCTTCCTGCCAAGAACCTATATTTTTAGAAAGAGGCTTATTATTGATTATTGGGGGCTGCTTTGTGATTAAAATGCACTCATTTTGTGACATTTTATTGGAAGATGTTGAATTTAAGGGTCAGGAAGTGTTTTTCAGGGCTGGACACATATTTTGTGTTTTTGATGCTTGTGTACACTTTTTTCGATTTCTGTCAGGCACTTTTAGGGAAATGGACTTTTCAAATTTGACAGGAATTCTTGTGTATTTCTTGTGCTTTTACTTTTTGAGACGGGACTTGTGGGGAAGCCTGTGTATGCTGGTTGTGAACACTTGTTTGACAACTTACCTTACTGTAGACTGTTTCCAGCAGCACTTAAAGCTTTTTCTGCTGCTGCAACATAAATACTTACGTCAATCTCACGGTATCTTCTTCCACTGTACCTGAAAAGCAATGTCAACAGAAGACAAAGAAGCCCTTTCCTATACCACAGGTTCAGACGGTGCCTCAACTGCTGGTGGTGATTTTGCAGGGCTTCCTGTTGAAGAGTCAGCACTCAAATGTTGAATGCCAAAATGCTGAAAAAAGACTGATAACTCAGAGAAGAGGGAATCTTGAAAATCACTCTTCTCCTTTAAACTTCTTTTTTTGAGCAAGGCAATTCTCCCTGTACCCCGCCCCCCCAGAACTTATATATTCCAACTCCAAGATTGCCATACCTCAGAGAAAAGGGAATATTCTGAGAAATGGCATGGCATCTCAGGCTTTATAGATGTAATTCTGATCTTTTGGCCACTCATTCTCCACATTTTGTGACGTACTAGACATTTCAAATGGTTACCATTCTGTAGCAGTCATTTGATGTTTCTCAGATCACTAGCTAACTTCTCCAGATTTCAGTAGTGTATTCCCTTCCACCACCATGGAATAGAAGTTAGCCATGTCCTGTGAGGCTGTTCCTGTGTCCAGTCCTGTCATGGGAGAACACTCTATCTGGGACTTTCTTTAGAAAGTTCTTCTTCCCAGGGTAGCAAGGGAAAGAGACCTGTTACCTGGGATCAAGTGCCATCTTCTAGGATGTCTTCAGGGATGTCCCTGTGAAAATGAAACAAAAAGGTTAGACATTGCTCACCTAAGAACACTTTTGTCTGTTCATAGGAAAGATTTTCTTACCTTGGCCATGAGTTTATTGTAGGTTTTCATTCCTGGAGAGCAGAAATCCATACCAGACACTGTAATGGGTAAAGAAATTCCCGAGGAAAATATGTGAGAGGAATCTGACTTAGACAAAGACAGCACTTCTTTTACTGCAGAATCTCAAGCCCAAATATTTAGAGGAAATGTGGCCCTCTCCAGCTACTTTGGTGGAGTTTTCCTTTCTGAAACTATTTCCAGTATGAATGAAGTGCTTTTGTGGGAACAAGTGGATGTTCCCACTCAAATGACAAAAATATTATGATATGGTACAAGTGGATATGCAACAAGCTATGTCTCCTATCATGCCATACTTGGAGGATGTGTTAAATGCTGCCTGTAATAAACCCAAATCTTGGTCTTCAGGCCCCAGAAAGGCAGATAGATTTTATAAAGTACCTCAAACTAACAAATTCTCAGTTGTACAGACAGTTTGAGGGATTGTTCTGCCTCACTTTTTTCAGAATTTTAAGTCCTTTCTTAATCTTGCTATCTTTAACTTGTCTCATGTGTCCAAACATGCTTTGAAGAATGTGTATGGTTTTGTAGATACTGAGTCTAGGGTCTGTGCTACTGCTACTGCCTGGGCATGTGATCAAAGGTTCTGATGAGGTGATGTCTAAGATTTTAAACTCTGCTTTAGATAAGGGCATTTTGTTTGGCTCTTCTGCTGCTAAGGTTCTCAATTTGAGGAAAGAGTGAAACTGATTCAGGGAGTTTCTAAGATTCTTCAAGCCTGCTATAATAAAGCTTACAAACTGTCTGCTTCTTTCAAAAGACAAAATATGCAATCCCTGCCATCTGCTGGCAAACAAGAAAACACAAAGAGATGGCAGGCAGGGTGCAAGAAAAAACAGGCAGCCTTTCAGAAAAAGGGACAGACTATACTTTCACAATGGCTATGCCAGCATTCTTACCCATCGCATCATGCCGTATACATCTTTAAATCTGTCCCTAAAACTGGCTCTCATCTTTCTCTTTGGCAGCAGATTGTTTCAGACTCATCGTTATTAAAACTGGTTCAGGAAGGTTACAGCTGATACTGGCTACACATACTTCCTTTCAGGTGAATTCCTTCCCACCCTCCCAAACAGAGTTATTTCTTCAGGTTCTTCAACTAATAGTGACCCGAGGAGTCATAGCACCAGTGCCTTTAGACAAAGAGTGAAAGTCTTCTACTCCAGAATGTTTCTTGTACCAAAGAAGGAGCTTTCCCGGAGATCAGTTCTCTATCGTTCCTTTCTCATCCTGGTTGTAAAATTCCCAAGAGTCAGTACTGACCCTACTGAGTCTGCTACCAGTCATTCCTCTTCTGAGTTTTATTACAGGCTTCAAAATTTTTCTCAGCTTCTCTGTGTCTGGAACTTATTATTGGTTCTCTACATTACCCTTTGGACTATCCACAACTCTAAGGATGTTTACAAATTGTCTAGCTCCACAATAGCTCATCACACCAAAAGGCATTCACATATTTCCTTATTTAGATGACTTGTTTATCTTTGTGGAGTCTTTTGCCACATACCAGGAGTCCTTAACATGGGTTTCTTCACTCTTTACCTATCTGGGGTTCCAGATAAATGCTCAAAAATCCTTCTTGACTCTTGTCACATAGAACTGTGCTTTTAGGCTGTTTTGTAGGCACTTTTCTGTGAAAGGCTTTCCTAGCTGAAGTAAAGGCAGATTTATATCTGGAAACTTTCCTGAGCTTCTCAAATGAGTCTCATATTGCAGCAAGGAGATATGTCAAAATTCTAGGGTTCATGGGTTCCATGATTCTCATAATTCCTTTCACTAGTTTATACATTAGAAATATTCAATGTTTGCAAAAAAAGTGGACCCAAAATTCTCTTCCAAGAAGGAACTGCATTATTGGAAGATAGAAATTACTTAGAATCTAGGCACTTTATTTCTCCTCCTATCCCAAATCAATTTGGAACTACAGATGCCCCGATTTTGCTTGGGGAGCAGTTTCTATGGAGTAAAGGCACAATGCCTCTTTGACTCATCAGATGGATCAAAGCATGTTGCCTGTGATCCATGCTATAAAATTTCTTCATCACCAGTGCTCCTCTGGACCTTTACAGTTGATTACAGAAAACACCACAGTGATGTGGCAGATAAACAAGGATACATCATGTCTTACTCCCTGTGTAGGCTAGCTATGATAGTTTGGGAGGTAGCTCTTCAGCATTGTCTAACCCTTCAAACATTTTACATTCCATTGGAGCAAAATGTAATGGTAGACTAACAGAGCAGGACCAGGAAAGATACCCCTCACAAATGGAAATTGAATGAGGTGAGGTTCCAGAAACTGATTCAGTTATGAAGAAGACCACAGATAGATCTGTCTGCCTCCTTTCAAAACAGACAATTAAACAAATTCTGCACCAGGCATCCTTCCAGTCAGGTCTGGGAAAACAGATGCATTTTCATTCCCATGTTTGGGGATGTTCATTTAGTCACTTCAACCCTCTCCAAAGACATCCAGGGTAATTCTGAAGATACAGAAGGGCGCTCCAAAATCACTGTGATGACTCCCTTCTTGTTCAGGCAACATTGGTTCTTCCTTCTTATGAAGCTGGTCAGGAGCAGTTACCACAAGCTTCCTCCCAGATTGGATCTACTCACACAAGACAAGAAAAGTTTGATACATCCCCGTCTCAAACAATTTTGACTGCCAGGATTATTCAGTTTTGATACCTTTTGCACTTTTTTCATGAGGACGTACAGCTGGTACTAAAGGAGGCAAAAAATCATGCTTATGCTAATTACTGGAAGAGGTTTTCTAGTTGGTGCCTCAACTATTTGCAGGGCCCTATCTAGGATTATTACCTCTAGTCCAAAAGCATTTGCGAAAGTTACTAACCTATGTCCTATTTATTCCTTTAGCAAGGGGTGTTTATCAGTCACTTCAATGTGGATCCTCCTCTCTCTTTCTCATACTTTGATTTAGCTATTTTACAAAGTGTTTTTTTTTTTTTTTTTTAAATGTAAGGTCACTTCTTAAAAAGGGGACACAATTGCAATTTTTATTTTTTGCTGATGTTTCTCTGGTCTGTGTTTGAACCAGCAATCCTCTCTACTTTTGGTTCAGTTTTGGTAGAATAATTTATTGCTCTGACATCTGCAAGATAGCAACTAAGTTGCAACTATTCATGGTGGGTTAGCTGTTCTGGTATTCCAAGCATATAGGGCTATCCATTAAACAAATCCCCCATTCATGCCTTTACAGCTTTCTGAGTGCACCTTGAATCTAGCCATCATAGGTTCATAGGTTCATAGGTAGGTACTAGGCTATCGGCTCATTAAGGAAGTGACTGATGGGGAGAAAGAATACTCTGGTCAGGTTTTTGTAACTCATGTATTATCTTGTCAGTACTAAGTCCTTTAGGAAAGCTGCATAGCTGTGAACGTCCTAGTATGGGACCTGTTCATAGGTTCATAGGTTCATAGGTTAGTACTAAGCTAACTGCCCTTGCGAGCCATTTTAAGCCTAGCCAATTATCCCTTGTGAGACTCAAACCCTGCACCTTGTGTTTGTAAGGCAAACACCTTAACCATTAGGCCACCCTCCCTTCCTTTTAGTTGCTCCTTGCATTACCTTCACTTGTTATTCCCATCATGGTAAAACAACTCCAGACAGGATTAAAGCACATTATATTAGAGCCTTGGTTTCTTAGATGGCATATTTGAAAGACGTGGATGCTAGAAGCATAATCAAGACAGATACTTGATTCTCTGTACATAATGTAACAAGACAATGTAAACTGAATTCCTTCTTCCTGTGGCTCCTGGACCCTTATCCTTTCTCTTTCCAGGTTTGATAAGTTTCAATGATCAACACAAATAGCCAAAAGCTGCTGCAGTAATGCGAGTGATGAACATAATACAGATGCATAAGTTGCAGTAGATGTCTGAATTCCTCACTGCTGCAGTAGTCGCACTGCCCCCCCCCCCTCCATGTTATCTGTATATAGTTATAGCTTATTGATTAAGACGAGTAAGCTTTCTGTTCTGTTTTTGTTTGGACAAGAAAGTCCTGAAGTGGTCTGGGACCCAGAGCTTTTTGAAGATTAGCCTGTTGTTGTATCCTAGGCAAGGTACAATCCAAATAACCAAAGGTCACTGCATCAGTGAGGAATTTAAACATCTGCTATTATGATAAGTGTAACTTATATATGTACTTTCTGTTTCCTGTCCTTTGGTCTCACCATAGCAGTCTAGGTTCACAAATTGCTTGGCAGTAGCTGCAGCCCATTTTAGGCCAAAGAGTTCAGGATGCTCCTATATGTAGATGACCATCTCCTTGCTGAAAATACAGAATAATCCCCTATCTTAACAAGAGAATACTAAAGTCCAGTTCTTTTTTCTTTCAAAAGAATTGTAAAGCCTTTTTAAAAGGTGCAGTCCTCCTTAGACCACCCTTCAAGTACCCCACTCCCCCATAGAACCTAATTTTTTTGCTACAGACTCTTACTCAACCTCTCTTCAAAATTACTTCTAGTTGTACATTAAGCACCTGTTTTGGAAGGCTTTCCTTTGAGAAGCTGTAACACCAACAAAAACAAATATCACAACTTCATTCCTTCTCTTGCAAACCGCCATATCTAGTCATCCATAAAGACAGCGTTCCTCTAAAACTGAACCCTTCCTTTTTTTTCTTAAAGTAGCTTTTGAGATACCCATGAATCAAATTATCCATATCCCAACATTCTTCTACAATCACACTAATGAAGGACAATATGTTTTACATACTCTGAATGTTCACATACAATTCCATTTCTACCTTCACAGGAAAGACAACCAACTTTTTTCATCCTTTTCCTCAACATGTCTAGGTACCAGTGTCTGCAAGGTAACTCTCCAGATGGCTGTCTGATTGCTTCACTGCTATACACTACGTAAAAAAAGAAAAAAAAAACAAACAAAAAAAAAAAATCCCTCGTCTCAGCCCAAAGCACATTACACAGGACTGACTCGGGATTTCTTCTCTAGATGACATCTGTGCTGCAGCAACATGGTCAACAATGCATGCCTTTGTTAAACACTAAAGAACTGATGTAATATCAAGATCCAGTGTTTCCTTTAGATCTGACATTCTGAGGAGCATCCTCATGGTTTCACCCTGGAAGAAAGTAGCTCGGGATTCTATTCCATCAGTCAAGGTGGACAAAGATGACAATATACTTTGCAAAATGTATGTGCTTACAATAACCATGCATGCTTATTGTCTATCTCCTCTCTCTGTCTCTGCCTCTTTCTGTCTGCCTGTACAATCCTCCTAGCATTCCCCTTTAAATTGTCATTCTCCTATCTGGATAACAGACCTGGTAGGCCTAAACCAAAAGTCTTTCTCCAGGCATCCATAGTACCTTGGTGTCTGAGGGGAATAAACTCGATCTGCGGAACAGTAGAAATGCACTGCATTATGGGAGAGGGCAGGAGCCTAAACACTACAGAAGTTCTAAGGGAAGAGTTGTTGGCTGGGATCTACTATGGGCGGTGGATGACACTTCATTCAAGGCAGACAAGATGACAGTATGGATCATTCATTATGGTAAGTGCATAAGTTTTGTTTACAAAATAGTTACAGACTCAGCATGTCACTGTATAAATCCCAGGCACATGTATAAATGAGTTTCAGTTGGTCAAATGATGAAAGTGCTTGCAGAAGTGGTCAAACATGCATGTTGTTGAATACAGGTGATGCTGAAAGAAGCACAGTCAAATTTGTTTGTGTATGGTAAGTATGTTTTTTAGTTGTTAATGCCAAAACCTTCAAATATATCATCAATTTCAGCATTAAGGAAGGAGTGCATATGAGTGAGTATTTGCTAGTTAGGGTTAGTCTGAGGGGTAGGTAAGGGAATAGACTTAATGTTTGCATGTTAGGGCTGGAGTAATGGTTGGGTAAGTGGATATATTCAGCGATTCTGCATATAGCCCTTAGTCTAATCCTAACCTGCAAGGACACACACACACACACACACACACACACACACACACACACACACACACACACACACACACACACACACACACACACTCACACTCTAACACTTGCACATTTCCAAGATCCAAAATGTTTAAGTGTTCTTAGCATGTAACGCCTTGTATTATGTACCAAGTTTCTGTGCAACAGTTCAAGGGAAAATGTATGTTTTTCTTGCTGCTTGAGGGACACTATCAACCAGACAAAGTAAACTCAGGCCTAAAACAAGTTACTGAAATGTACATAGATAGAATACCTTCAATATAATCACCTCTGAATATCTGTTTTTCATCCTTGATAGAGTACAGAGGACTACTGATCATTATCTTTCACCACTTTAGGGAGTATATTCTTGCCAAGTCTATTAAAAACTCAATCTTTAAATCAGTTGTTAAAAACTATAAATGTTAAGGGCATTTGTAAGTGCATTAAAGACATTCCCATACAGCTTTAAGAAATATAATTAACTTTTAACAAAAAATACAGCAATGTGTTCCAGTGAAAGCTGATGGGTTTCTACTTAACATACAATGACGTGCGACTTGAACACACAACTGCTAATAAAACTATAGGTATTACGCATCACTGAATTCACATAGCTCTATTTCACAGTAAGTGTTAAGGAGCTTAAAGTTAACATATCCATCCATCCATCCTCAACCCCTTTTCCCATTTTTACACATGGGGTCGGGGTGTCAGTTCAGCAGCAACAATCATCTCGAGCCAATGTTTACACCACCGGGTGGCTAGCCCTGCTGCGGTAGTTCATCCGTACCACTCACTTGCACACACACTCACACCTGCAGCCAGTTTAGAGTGTCTAATTGACTTGTCTTTGGAATGTGAGAGGAAACTGGAGCAACCAGAAACCAGAGGAAACCCACTTGACCACAGGGAGGACATGTAGACTCCACACAGAAGGTACCCCACCTGAGAATCAAACTGGAGCACCTCTTGTTTTTATACTTTATACTACTTAAAGTATAACATATGATCATAGGAATTGTGACTAAAAATGCAGACACTAAGCATTTTTACAGATAGGTGAATTGGCCATTCACCTTCAGTATGTCATTTATGTTCAATTAAAGCATATTAGTGCTTTCCTGTTGGAAGTAAATAATGCTGCTGCCTTCTTTGTGTTTTAATTTCATGCAATTTCTAATAAAATTCTGTCTGAGGATGGTTCACAAAACACCATTAAGCACGAGTCATCCAAAAGAGACAAGATGAATGTTATATTACTTTCCTTACTATAAATGTCATTACTAGTCGTATCCAGCCTTACTTGTACTGGCTTTCAGTTTCCCATGCAGTGTTATAATAACACTGAATATGATGAGAAGCTGAGGTTTAGTTTGCCATGCTCAAATCCACGTTATAAACTGTAATGAACAATGGTACGTTTCTCTCCCTCCTAATTGTTTCTTTTTTCAGTGACTCTGCTTGTCTCTTGTGTAAATACTTAAGTATTCATTCTTTATAAAACACAAATGATTATTTAGTAAACTTTGTGAAGAAAAAAAAAGTAGAATAAATTATTAGATTGGACTGACTAGTATTCTTTATACTTCTGAAACAGAATCCCTTAGCTAGCATATCATGTTTTTTTTTTTTTATTTCCACCAGCAGGGGGCAGCTTAAGATATTTGATCAAACATCCTTCACAAACTCCAGAATCAGCTTGCAGCAGCTATAACAGCAACACCAACAAAAGCAGCAGTGGAACAGATCACTTGAAGGGCATCAAATGAGTCGTGGCAGGAGTTTGCTTATCCCACACTGGTCTTTTTGACTTAAATTGCTGAAAGAAAAGTGCTTTGTGGTGGAGATCACACTCTTTAGCATGGATGACAAGCTCAATTCTTCATCTAACAACCGAGAAGATGGAAATAACATACTGCAGGGGAAAGACCAAGAGCATAAGAACAGTACAGGGAGCCAGAATTCAAAAGAACACATGAATTCAGTGGGTTTTAAACTGGATCGAGATGAGGCAATGGTTGGGTTTGATGATCCTGATGTATCCCAAAGACAGTCTGGTTTTATGCAAAGGCAGTTTGAGTCAATGCTTCAGCCTGGGGTCAACAAATTCTCCCTTCGTATGTTTGGGAGTCAAAAGGCAGTGGAGAAGGAACAAGAAAGGGTTAAAACTGCAGGATACTGGATAATTCACCCTTACAGTGACTTTAGGTAAGCCAAAAGATTTGTTTTTGTTTTAGATACTGTCTTGTCTGTTCCGTGAAGGAGTAACCTTATATGACACAAGAGTTTTATTGCACATTTTAATTATATATTTTCTTCAGGTATCAATTTAGAATGAATAATGACTCCTTTTTTACAATACATCAGAGTGTTTTAATGGTGTCATTAGAGAAGTGAAGTATGAAAAAAATTCTGCTATGATTGCTAGATAATTTCTGGACAACTGCACGTGAATGCTAGTTTTAGACCCTTGTGACGATATTACATGCCTTAGCATATGTGAAGAGCTGTCTTCATTTTGTTCAGCTTATCACTTCTTCAAAAACTTTTTTCTATCTGACACACATATCAGGATTTACTATTCAGAAAACAATAATAGCCTGTAAAGAAGAGCGCTAGTGTAGGAGGGGTAGGATGTACATGCTCTAATGTTAAGTAGGTGGCTGCACTGGTTGTTACTTTTTTCCTTTTGGAGAAGCAGACTGCATGCTGTTCTTTGACAATAATGAGCAGAAGTGCAGTGCGTGTTCTAAGAGGATTACAGTCCTCTCTTTTGGGTGGCAAAGGTGTCAAGCCGGCATGGCCTATCATTTATATTTTATGAGCATTTTATTATGATGTGCACTTGTAATCCCAAATATGAGTAAAACGTTGCATTCATCTCACTGAATAATATAGTGCTAAAATGGAGGGCACAAGCTTCATATTTTGTAATTGTTGATTTTGTTCTAAATTAGGCATTACACAATTCACTTATTGTAGTTCAATCCACAACACATGAACTTGGAAGGCTGCTTGCAAAACTAAACATTGATACTGGTTCTGCTAGTGCTGTGACAGATTTAGACTTTTAGGAGAGTCAGTACCACTGTGCCTGATAGCTGATGATAGTGGGTATACTGTACTTTCAGTTGGAACTGAAAGCCTTGTCTGATTAGTTGAGATGTGGGTGCATATTTCAAAAAATAAACACTTTAAGATGAGAAGCTCACTGCTTTCAAACAGGTTGGTGTACACTGAACAGCACTCACACGTTGTTAGTTCTGTTGCATTTAAAAATGTGTAACCATGTTTTCATATAGTACTATAATTAGAAGCCAGTGCATATATCCTGCTGTAATGATGCTGTTTAGGAAAATCTAGGTCTTCACTTTCCACTCTACATTTAAGTTGCATTTTTTCCTCTGTGTTTTTTTTTTTTTCCAGAGTAGCTGTCCATGGTTCTTGGCTCTGGCAGTAATTACTAGTCTGTAGGCAAGGAATAAAAATCCATAAATATTCTGTAAGCTTTATTATAAACATTTGTTTCCAAATTATATTCCTTTACTGAGTTCTGCAAAGATCCATTTTGATTTTGACGGTAATGGATCCATTATTCAGATTAACATCGTGTTTCAGAAGTGCATGCATATGAATGCCAAAGAAATTCTCCAGTAGCAGTGACTGTTTATACATTCTGCACACGTACATGTAAAGCAGAAAAAAATCTAATCTGCTAAGTAGTTCTGAACCTTGTTTTGAAGGAATTCTGCAGGTTACCTTTCAAGTGTTTTATTTTCTTAGTTAAATTGTAATTAGCTGCAAATTAAATGCAATAAATATTAATCACAAATCAAACACAGCTCTGGAATAGGTTTATCAATGTCTGTCGTTACAGAATCAGAGCAGACATTAATTTCTTGTAAGCCGAAACTCTGTTACAGAGTAGGCAGATGTAGTTATTCAAGGTGTGATTTCCATGCCATGACAGACAAAGCTGGAAAAGTTTACTGGGCTCTACCCGACATTGCCCTGGAGATACTCATGCATTTGTTTGATTATGCTTATCTGGGAATGCAGCAGTAGACCCACTCATGGTCACACTGTTTCTTTACAATGAATTCATATCATACCTAGCTATACCAGTCTTCTGAATGCGTACAATAATGTATTCATTGAAGTTATCTTTAATTTATTCTGTGTATAGATTGAAATCTACGTGCTAAACAACCTCCAGGTACCATGGACATAGGATGAATGGTTTGTTAAATTCTAAAGCACTACCAGAAAGATGTAGGCAGTTTGGACTTGTGAGATAAGTCACTTTAAAATACAGTGCACTACTGCTGAGTGAGGTTTCGTGTCTGTAGTCTGTAAAGGAATGTATGTGTTCCCATTCTTTTAAACTGACATACACTTGAATGCCTGTATGGATCCGATAAGAGATTATGCCGTGTTAATACTAGATTAATGCCAGAATTAATTATCTGTTTCATGTGTGGGGGGAGGGGTGGGATTTTTGAGCTGCTGCAGCTGTATCCTCATTGGCATTCAGAGTACTGTGGTACAATTTCACTGCCATACTGCTTCCTGTTCCTAAGCTGTATTTCAACAGACCCTGTTCACTCAGCAAATGAAAGCAACCATTTTTGCTTAAAAAAAATGGACGAAATCCATCATTAATGCTACACAGTATCAAAGTGTGTTTTTTGTAACTTAAAAACTGTTGTTTGAAGGTGTTTGTTTAACTCTGAAGCACAACTCTTCATATTTTAAATATGACTGTAGTGAAATGGAAAATCAACTGTGCAGTGTTTTGCTGTAATGTCATTTACAAGAAGGTCGACTACACAATGCAGCAGCACTTCATATGGGTAACATATGACAACCTTGTGCATTTAAATGCTGCATTTGGGTGATTTCTGTTATGTTAAAAATGCTGATGCAGCATCACAGGCTATGTAAACTGCTGGAGATGAACAGGAAAATGAATCCTAGCTCCAAGAATGTACTGTTCCCCCCAAAAATGATAACCTCTACAATAATGAGAAGTAGCGTAGCTTAAAAGTGCACGATTTATTTATTTATTTAAACATGTTTACCTGGGTGGAACACACTGATCAGACATTGGCCAGTTACAGGCTCAGCTTGAGGGCTTGGACTAGCATAACAATGTTCAGAGTACTCCATGGTTATTTATGCATGTATATATGTATATACATGCATAAATACATTTATATATATATATATATATATATATATATATACATATATGTGTGTGTGTGTGTGTGTGTGTGTGTGTGTGTGTGTGTGTGTGTGCGTGTGTGCGTGCATGTGTGTGTAAGACAGTGTGGGTGTGTGTTTGTTTATATATATATATATATATATATATATATATATATATATATATATATATATATAAATGTATGTGTGTATACATATATCTATCTATCTATATATATATATATATATATATATATATATATATATATATGTGTGTGTGTGTGTGTGTGTATGTGCGTGTGTCTCTGTGGGGGGTGTTTATATAAAAACACTTTTTTTTACACGAGAATGCTTTTCACTGCTTGAATTCTGATCTTGTGCTTGTTAAGTTCCGAATATATTTTACAGTTTTGGAGTAAAGCTGTTTTCATTTCCTTCTAGCCTTGAAATTACATTTATATTATTCAGGTGTAGAACTTAAGTCAGTAACTTCTTGAGCTCGTATTCCTCCAGTTTGTTTACCTAGATAATATATTCATTTTTTTTTTAAATTCCTCCAGTTTAAATACCTAGATATTATATTAAGGCTTTTTAGTTTGCAGTCTTTTTTATTGAGTTAGAGATTGTTTTTATGTTGACTGGAATGCTGAGCCTGATTTTTTTTAATAAGGCCTCACTCTTTTGTAATACATTTCTTAAATATTTAATATAAATGCATTCTGCTTTATTTCTTTCACTAATGAACTTAATATTTTGTATCGCAAACCCATATTCTACTATGTTGTTATATTCAAGTTAAGCAATGTTATTGCTTCCTCGCTGCTGAAAAATATTTGAGGGGTTTCCTGAATAAGTCTAGAAATGGAAAACAAGGAAATGAGTTTAACAAATGGTACCTCTACAGTGGTAGTATACAAGATAGAATGTGATATGTTGTTGTATTACTCCTATATTGTTGAAGGGTAAAAGGACAAAAAACATAACCCAGTGAGAGCTACAATGTGGTTTCTAAGTTCTGGGGAAAGTGAATGAAATGGTCCACTTCACAATGCAAACTAGTCGGGGTTTACTTCACATATTAGCTTCACATATTAGAGGATATTTAATCTTCTTTCTGCAGTCGTCCTAAATCTCTTACATTTTTCTCTTCAGTCCGTAGCAGATTGTTGTCAATTTTCATTTAAAAAGTATTATTCAGCAAACATTAGCTAACATTTTCACTAAGATGTTTTCTTGGAACATGTGTGAAGATACTCTTCATAACATCAGAAATGATAATTGTTTTTTATATAAATGTTTACTACTTCTGTCATTCACTGCAGTATATTTTCTGTATGTTTAGCATGTCTAGTATAAATGTATAATTGTCATGAAATTTGTCAATAAATTCTGACATTCAAGCTTCCTTGGAATTGTCATGGTCAGTTTCCTTTTGACCGTTATTGCTAACCCAATTGCCAAAGTGAAATTGTTTTAGCTCTGTGTTGTTATCTTGAAAATGACTTTTTACATTGATTAAGACAGTCAATTTAAGAACAGAATGAACTGTTTCAGTGAAAGCTTCAAGTTAAATTTAAATCTGGAAAATTATTGTCTTTTTTTCCCAGAGGTTTTTAAAACGAGAAGCTGTTGTTGAATGAATATGGCCACCATCATTATAGCATTGATTACTTTATTTCTTATAATCCTTAGCGTATACTGCTTTTTTTATGTTCCTTGTTTTGATAACCCTGCAGCTGTTCAGTTTATCTAGGCGCATTTCATACCAGGCATACCAACCCCATTATTTTAATCCTAATACTTACACTGTAGGTTAATGATGCTGTCAGTTTATGCAGATTTCTGGTTTATAAACGCTGCCATCAAATGAATCCCCAGTGTGGCATGAGAGTGGTGAGAGAGGTCCACCTTGGGGTTATACCGCCACAGAAAAGCGAGAAAGGAAAGATATCCAGACACTGTCAAAAACACATACTCGTTATGTTTCTATCATTTAAGGAACTGCACATACTATTAGATTTATTTCTGATAATGTAGGAATTAGTGTACTTTAATTTTAGCAGGGCGTTCTTTCAAAGAGCTAAAGATAAGACAGCTTACTATCTACAGCATCACAACAGTCCACAGCTCTGCAACCTTGGCAAAGAGAAAGCAAAACTGATTGTAGGCAAGTAGCATAAATCTTCCTGGGGAGTTAGGTTGCTGAGACTTATTGTAATCCAATTAATGTCCTTGTATGCACTATTGTAATTAGCCTGCAACTTTAGATTTGTATGCCTCTGGATGGCAGCATCATGTAAAACCATAAATTATCATGGCACAACAAAAAGATAATGATGAGAGAGCAACAATGACTGAGAGCAGCTCTGAAAATGACAAACTATTCTCAATTATCAAACTATGCAGAACAGTGTACATCTTTTATATTAAAGAAAGTCAAGAACATTATTGTACTAATTGCCAACATGAAAGGACAGTCCTTAGTTTGAAGTAATTGATAATGTCAGCTTGGTTGACTCACGGAACAAGAAATTTGGGAGGAGTAGCAGTACGCCTTGTAACATAGTTTGGGGTGCTGCCAACAGAAATCTGGATCTGTGGTAATACAACAAGGTAGCTAAGATGCTGCGCTATGGAGCTGGATTCCTGGTTTTGAATCACTTTAATTTCCACCTGCACACCATGTGAAAAATTACACATGACACCTTTGACAACTCCAGGTTTGCTTGCGTAATGAAACTGAGAATTATAGGGGGACCATTTAATTCTTAAAACATAAAAAGTAGACTGTACTGTTTATGATAAATTTAATAATTTTAAAGGCCATGTCTTTGAGAAGATATAACCAGAAAACATCAAGATTGGGTAAGTGAAATAAAATACAGTGTGGTTTTCACTTAATGTTCTGAAACCTCATGCCCTGGAAACTAAAGGAACTCAGCAAGAATATTGCCTAGAAAAGAAGGTGGACATGGACCAACATTTCTGAATATCTTTGTGTAGATGAGGTAAAAGGTAAGGTATGTCTGACAAAGAAAATGCACAAAAGAAAACAAAGAGATACTGAGAAGATAAATAGAGATTCTCCTTTTAACTGCATAACTATTTCCTCAAAGGGAATATGGATATCCATATGGTTTATATGAAAATGACAGAATAATTCTGTTTCTCATAAATACACAAGAAACTCTTAAAGAAAAATAAAATGCTGGGGTAGATCTTTGTAAATAGGAAAGATATTTTCCATATATCATACCTAGACAACTAGATAAAAGTAAAAAGTGTCCTCAGTAAGTAACCTGAACAATCATAGGCTTTAAACAGATTGACACTGTGCTTTTGTAAGGTAGTCTTTCATAACAAGTCCTAAGAGTGACATAGAGTTAATGTGAATACCACAGCAAGAATATTGGCAGGCTGCAAAATCTGGGAGGAATTGGAGGTTGGTAACAAATCTGTATATCCTTCAAGAGTTTGCATAGGTGATATTGAGGGGTCAACAATTTACAAAGTGGTGTACCACCAAACATTCTTGTCTATACCCTGATGTATTCATCATAGCAGTTTAAACTAGTTATGTTCTTTCCCTTTGAAATAAATTTTGCACAAACAATGCTAAAAATCTGAAATTAAATAAAGAACAGAATAACACAGCAATAATCATTTTAAAATAAGGTTTCAGTCCATTGCTATACATTAATGGTTATTTTAATATGTACTTTCTAAAGGCACATATCAGAAGCCATTTATAATTATCTGCAGATAGTATACTCACTTTTTATTAATATGCAGAGAAATCTGTGGTATTAATACTGCTTGCACAGTTGGAAACTATTAAAAAACATCCATAGTTCAGTATGTTGCTCTTTATGTGCCGTGAGTGGAAATGGTAGGATGTGTACAGGTTTTCTGTTACTGTTTTTCCTAATTTTAATAATTTTATGAAGAATTGCAATAACAAAAAAAAAAAAAAAACTGGAGCACTGTTATGATGAAGGTAAGCGATTTCTCTTCAAATTACTACTGCACAAATGCAACTTGCAGAACCACAAATTCCCCAAGATCTGTCACAGGGAAACAATAAAAGCATTTGAATTTTTGTAGGTAGGCAGGTTTCTTGTATCCCAATACAGAAAACTGTACTCCTAAACCCCCCCGTTTAAATATTTTATTTCTGAGGTTGCACTGTCTAGGAATTAAGGAAATATTAAGGTTTGCAACAAAACTAGATAATAGCATTACAGTGATGGTGTGTAGTCTTAAAGTGAGAATATTTAAGAATTACATTATGGAAATGCAGGAAGCTTGCCCCTCCCCCTCTGATATTTAAGAATTACATTATGGAAATGCAGGAAGCTTGCCCCCCCTCCGATATTTAAGAATTATGTTATGGAAATGCAGGAAGCTTGCCCCCCCCTCCGATATTTAAGAATTACATTATGGAAATGCAGGAAGCTTGCCCCCCCTCCGATATTTAAGAATTACATTATGGAAATGCAGGAAGCTTGCCCCCTCTGCAGAAATTAGAGTGGTTTTCATGTAATATACTGCATTTATTCTTCATTCTTTCAGGATACAATGCTTCAGGAAGTCTTGATATAGTTTTATATTCCCTACAACATAAAAAACACAATAATGTAAATGAAGTGCATAAAACGTTCATGATGTCATTTTTTATTTTTCTGGATAAGTGAACTAGACCTACGCTGACCCTTGTCAGCTATTGCCTGGCTCACAAAAGCAAAAAGAAATGTATTGTAAGTGTACTGTATATGGACAGTTTAATATAACTAATCAACCAGCATGTTTTAGAGCAGGGAATGGAACTGTACTACCCAGAAGAATCTCACACAAGTATAGTGATAATATGCAAACTTTGCACGGAGACTGGGATTACAACTTTACACCAGACCTTAGAATTATGAGGTAATCACCTTTAACAGCTAAGCCACCTTGCTGAGCAACTTATATTTATTGCACACTTCATTATTCCTTGTGTACCACAAACAGAATTGCTAAAGAATTTTAGCTGGATTTTATATGTTCAGGTGAATACTTGGTGACTACTAATATACATTATGGGGTAGGTGTAATAGTTAAGGCGTTTACTTTACAGGCACAAGGTGTATGATCTTCACCTTTGAAAGGGAAATTGGCTAGGCTTAAAATAGTCCACAAGGGTAGCAAACATAGTACTTACCTGTGATGTTACATTTAGTTTGCAAGATATTAGCTTTCAATTGAAATGATACAAAAATCACTGAACCCACAGACATTGCCAACATACTGGCAGACAGGTTCAGTGCAAATAACTATCCCAGGAACCTATGCTACATTTTACATATCTTCCATTGGTTTAACACTGTTATGTCAGCTATCTTTATTTTTTCTATTTTCTCTCATTGCCTTGCAAATCCATACTTTTAGGAGAACTTTAGGGCTACCCTCACTTTTGAAATGAGCTTTTGTCTGCAGGTTTGCATATCCAGCAATAAACTTTTTGTTTATGAATGTTTCTTGAGTTTTCTTGAGTTTATAAATATTTTGCAAAAAATAACTTCCTAAAGAATTTTTATTTATACTCCCCCCAAAGAATTTCAGGCTTTTTTTTAACAGATCTAGCTGAGGGGCAATTTACAGCTCACTACAAGCTAAGATGATAGCCGCCAATTCAGAAAAAAAAATGCCCGGTTGTGGATAGTCTGCAAACTTAGAGTAAGCTGTTTGCAATTAGTACTGGACCTAAACAAACCACCCGCTTCAGTAGTGAGGCAATAAAACATTGCATTGTGGGTACATGTGCTCTGTCTGTTTTCATTGTATTTTGAAACAACTTTATTGATAGCATGTATGGAAACAGTGCAGCACTGTTTTTCTAGCTATAGTGATTTCATTGAATTCTGTGCACATTTTTATTAATTACAAATCCAGTCTTTACTCAGCAATATATTGATTTCTTGCACTTCTCATTTGCTTGTGTAATATAGCTGCAGTAGCACATCACTGGGAACAGTAATATTTTATATGTAAAGGCTGCAGTAAGCTGCCTTTTGGCTTACTACAGAAGGAGGAGGTCCTTATTTTATGATTCATGAGGAATAGTTCATAGCCTTGCTTTTAAATGACAGCTTATGTCAGAACTACAGTGGTAGTCCCCAGTACTAGCCTTTTCCATGCAAGATTCAGGTTTTGTATCCTCCCCCAGCCTTTCCTTTGTGTAGACAGATATCAGTAATCTAGTTGCAGAGAATGGCATGGTATTATAAAGCAACAGATTTTAAACGCATTTCTTTATTTGTATTTCTGATTTTCTGCGATATCTGAATTTAATTCAATTTCATTTTTCTTATAAATATTGTTGCAGGGGGAGTTTCTTAATATAACCCAATGTGTCCATATCACCACATCCATCAGTATATTAGAGATCATTTTCAAATATTTATAATACTAAACACATTATGAGTGATATTCTTTTCACATATGCTTTGTCCAAATCCACAAAGTACAGGTAGACTACTGGTAAATTCCCATGAGCCTGAAATATTAGTGTAAAGGCAAGGAGTTGATTAACTGATCCATGACAACGTCAGAATATATATTGTTTGCCCAGAATCAGAAACTTGGCTGCTGGACAGTGTTTTATTAACATTACCCCATTATATGATTTCCCAGGAAGGCTAAGGAGTGTGATATCTGTATAAGCGGAGCACTCCCTTCTACATTCTGACAATGGGAACAATACCTGAGTTTACCAGTCCTGAGGTATTGTCCTAGCTTTCCATGTAAATTTGTAAAGGAGGATTGAATATGATACCCCCCAGCAATGAACTGAATCTTTTGCATTTCCAGCTAGCTCTCATTTACTTCTGCAGCCTTACTGCAGTGAAAATGTTTAATTGATGCAGTGATATCACCTACTGCAATGGACCCATTTTCACCATCTGTTTCTTCAACTACCTCCTCAGGAAAGGTACTTCCACCAGATTCAAGAGGTACTCACAGTGGTCTTTCTACTTGTTAACAGTGTCCACACTGAAGGCCAACACTTATCAAACCTTCCTAAGGTCAACATTTCTCTGGTCTTGCCAAGGACAGTGTCTTTCCTCCTTTTCCTAAGCAATACTTAGTTTGCCAAAACCTTTTAAGGCTATCCAAAAGTAATCCTCAGTGGTCTAACCAAGCTGCCCCTACAGCCATGCTTTAACTTTGGTGATTGTTGGAGCTACTGTTGTCCTGGCTTGTTAGTACATCCCTGCCCAATCCATAGATCATCCCCACCTCTCCAGGCTACCATTTCATGAAAGGCATCTTTCTTAACCTTTTTCATCTCTTGTGTCTACTAGTGAATTATAGGGATTCTGCCATGGTGAACAACAACTACCTTTAGCCACAACTTCTTGTTAGTGTCTCAACTATTGAGATCCTGAAGAAGGTCCATAGAAAGTACACATCTTTTACATCACTGTGTGTCTAGGAGACACTCCTCTAGAAACCGAACACATCATCTTGAATGTTAGTGTCTCAACTATTGAGATCCTGAAGAAGGTCCATAGAAAGTACACATCTTTTACATCACTGTGTGTCTAGGAGACACTCCTCTAGAGGAAACCGTTGAACACATCTTGAATAGTTAGGCATTACTAGGGCAGCTTTACTATATATTTGTTCTACTAGGTCAGTTTGTTCACTGACTGGCTGTCTGAGCCTACTCACTAGCAAATAGAGACCAGGTGACAATGTTGCACTTCACCTGACCCAAAGTATCTGCAGCATATTGGCACAGGTTTGATGACATAACTCTGAAGTCAGTCAGTCATTGACAGTTGGCTTAAGGTATTATGGTAACAGTGAGCACCCTTTCATTTAGATAAGGTGTTCATTCTGGACAATCTACAACTAACACAGTTCAGAAACAATCTATCATGCATGTTCAGATCAGGAAAAACATTCCTACTAATCACGTTCTTTCAGATATCTTCGTAGTTCTCCCTATGAGTTTTGAAGTCTCTGCTTAGATCTGTAAAATCTACCATTCATACCCTGTCAAGCATCACATCCATTGTCTACAAGAAGACTGAGCACTACAAATAGCTGTGAAGTGCATCTGCACAAATAACACTTTTCCTTTTTGCAACTTGCATTGGCATTGAGGTGAACTTTTGTTTATTGGTGCCAACTCCAACTGGACAGAATCCACTGGGCAGTGTGCATATTTCCACAACTTCCAGGAGCATCTCTTGAGGGTCAGCTCTGCAATAATAGAGAAACTATTCTGACTCAGGATGTATGAGCATGTACACCTTCATAACTTTTGGGAAGTTCTGAATCAATGTTAATAGCAGGTCTGCTCCCTTGTACTATTTTGTTGTTCCATTTGAGGATAGTTGTGTGCATTCTGTCAATGTCAAGATGAATGCATTCAGGGTGGGGATATGATATCACCAAGGATGTGTCATGCCTACCCTTGTTTGTCATAAACCTGTATGTTTTCTTTAGATAAGACATTTGTATCATCTGTTGCACAGCAAAAGTTCATTCAGATTAGCATCTTGTCCTAAGTAGGCTATACAAGAACTGAACTTACTGTTATATTTGAAAATCTAATCAGAAGTGTAGTGTGCCTTTAGGACCAAAATGTTATGTGTTAGTGCTGAGTGGACCACTGTAACACCATGTAAGGCCAACAATAATATTTAGTGGCATGAACTAAGTTGATAAAAATGTTTGTGACTGTATCTTTAATTTTTATGCATTACTAATTCCCCTAGATCATTCTGTGTATTCATTTTTTCCCCCCATTAACATATAACCTGCTTAGTCTGATTCAGGGATGAAGGGGAAATGGTGTCACAGTACACACTGGGTGCAGAACAGAGAAAATAATCTTGACTCACTGCTAATCTATATCAGGACTCACACATGTAATCATTCTCACACAATATTCACTCATATAATCAAATACACATATAATTAATGACAGTTTGGAGGAATATCAGTTCACATGAAATTTGTCTTTGACATGTGAGAGGAAAGTGGACATTGCAACACCTAGCTATGCAGACACAGGAAGGACATGCATACTTTACACAGAAATCATCCCCAAAGAGAGTTAAAGTGGAAAACTAAGTTGTGTGAGACAGTAGTATTAACCCCTGCACCACTCTGCTGCACTGCTGTAAGTGATTATCATGCTTTATGTTGTTTTGTACTCCAACATCAAATACTAAAGAATCTAAATGGCAATGCTTAGATCTGCTCTGAGCTGCAATAGAATGGCATTAAATATACTGATCCCAAGGATATTGCCAACATCCTGGCAGTTCGATTCAGTGTAAACTTCACTCCCCTCTCACACCCTAAAGGACCCATCTCAATATCGAAAGATTGCCAAATTCTGGTAATAACGACCACACAGGTAAAAAACACACTCTCCAAAGCTAAGAATACAGCATCCATGGGACCAGACGACATCCAAGGCTGTGTACTACATGAACTACAAAATGAACTGGCACCTCACCTAAGTGTCATGTTTAATCATAGCCTCACCTCAGGCTTCATGCCCACTGAGTGGCGCACAGTTACAATTATCCAACTCCACAAGGGGAGATCCACCTTGGATCCTGGTAACTACAACCCCATCAGTCTGACGAGCCTGATCTGCAAGGCCATGGAACGTATTATCATGGAACTTATAAACAAAGACATTGGCAACCTTCAAACACTGGACCCCATGCAGTTTGGGTTCGTGAAGGGCCCATCTTGTCTCCTGAACCTGATTGACTTCTTCAAATCAGTCTCCAGAGCTGTGGACAAGGGTAATGTGGTACACACAGCCTATCTGGACCTCACCAAGGCCTTTGTCACCATCCCCCACTCTGGAATCATAGATAAACTTGCTAAGCTGGGCATTAATCTCTACGTCACTCGATGGGTTGCCAACTGGCTTACTGACAGAACCCACACTGTAAAAGTAGCCGACTACAAGTCCAGCTCCAGACAAGTGGAGTACGTCAGGGTTCAGTCCTGGGACCGCTCTTGTTTGGCATCTACTTCTCTGAAGTACAGACCAACACTAAGGGACTCTAGCTAACAAAGTTCACAGATGACTACACACTGGGATCCATTATTGAATCCCCAAATTATGTGGAAATTCTACAAAAGGGCCTTACAGAAACAGATGTTTGGTGTCAGAGCCATGGGCTCAAGCTCAATGCCAAGAAATGTATAGTTATCTCCTTTGGGAAAAAACATGTACCCATGAATTACCACATAGGTGGCAGTACACTAAACACTGAAAGTGTGATAAGAGACTTAGGGACACACGTGGACAGTGGTCTCACCTTCGATAAACACATCGCCACAACAGTCAGGAAATCCTTCTATGTGGCACACCTAATCACTAAGGGCTTTTCATCCAGAAAAAAAGGAGGTCATGTACTCATTCCTCATTAGACCCATTATAGAGTACAACGCTCTGTTTGGTATGTACCTCTCAAGACATCTGCAACAACTGGAAAGGCCACAGAAATACCACACTAAAGAATTACAGGCCTAAAGCAGATTCCCTATGCTGACTGTCTAAAAAAACTCCACCTATACTCTGTCGCATATCGTCTACTCAGAGGCGCTCTCTGCTTAACATATAAGGCCATGTCAAACCCAGAGCTGTTGGACATGCTACACTTAAAAAAATCCCAATCCCTCAGAGACACATGGTCCAGGGATCTAAACCTTGTCATCACAATGAACAAAACATGCTGGAGGGATAGGTTCTTGACCCAGAGACTTTCCAAACTCTGGAATAGACTGCCCATACATGTCACTGCACTTAAGAATGTCAGTAAACACCTTAAGCAAACTACTTGCAACTCAAGGCAAACTCATAGACTTCTGATTTCTGGTATCTGAAGGGAATGTTATGTTTTCTGAGGTATTGGCATTCCCTGTTGTGTAACACTAGAGAAAGATAATCTTTTTCCGTAAGTACTGCAACAATGTACATACAACATGACACTATGTGGCCATTTGACAAGTCAAGTCATAGCTTGCATTTATTATTGTAAGATACACATGCATTTTTGGGATAAAAGTATGCATAATAATATCCGTTACACATCTACAAACTATCACTCTGTAGAACAAAACAGGTGTAAACCTAGCTGCACTCTTATGTTGTTGAACCGTTGTCTAAAACCAGACAAAAGGTAATATCTCTAGTAAAGAAGATTAATATATTTTTCAACATATTTAGGTAAAATAAAACTGAATTCTGGATCATGCAGCAAGCCATTTTTTTACTGTATTACAACCTTTGAGTTTCTTTTCATAAGGCTGTATAGATTTCACTAAAGTATTTGATTTGCTTCTGTGCATAAGATAGCTATGAAAATGGTATGGCTTTCAGCCATGATTTTTTTCCACCTTCAGTTTTTGCAGCACAGTGTAGTACTTTCTTTTTTATATTTTTATATTTTATATTTTATATTTGTATAATTTTCACTACAATAGATAATAACAATGATATTATATGCTAACTTAAGCAACAACTCCACAGAAACATTGCTGTCTTCAGCATGTTTGGCCGTTTGTTAGATGTAAACTCAAAGCTTAGACATAATTAGAACACTGTAACTCACGCTTATCACTATATGTTTGGCAGTGAAAGTAAAATTCCCTAGCCAATGCATTCAACCTCAGATGAACTCTCAAGATTCACTACTTATGTGCCTTTTAACTCATTAACTATCTAATATTGCAATAATGTAACTTAAAAATGCCAGTGACAGAAACAGAGTCTATTATATATTTTTAATCTTTTGCAGACAGTTAATAAACCAAAACCAGGTGCGTGTGCAATTAAGATGCTAAAAAAAATGCACTCCAGGGATTATTTTATTGTCCCATTAGTCACTGTTAATGAGAATATATGAAGCACATATTTTCACTGGCTTTCACTTTATGTTACATCACAACCACAAGGGATAATTAGCAAGATACAGATATAATCCTTGGGGTTCTTATTATTCACCAACACTGCTACAGAATTTGTCAGTATTTTTCATTGTTTTTCTTTCTTTTTTAGGCATTTGTCCTACCACATTGGCATGATATACATCTGAGTTGTATAATCAGCTCAAGTCAAAAACAAAAACAGAATAACTGTTTGTCAACATAAAATATTTCTGAATATCAGCAAAGGGTCTATGCTATGAGTATGAGAGCAATGAGTTGGAATACTTAAATTCTAATAAGCACATTTAAAGCAAAATTCGAACTTTTTACAAGGGGGGAGCTTCCACACATCAGTGTATTGGGTTTACTTCTGCTGTTCCCATTTTAAAATATACCTTTAAGAAAAAAGTATTTCTCATGGAGTATCATCACTGCCACAAAATAATGTGAGACATAGGGGATATGGAGCCTAAAGCTGTATCACACGCACTGATTACATTTGCAAGAGGACACTGCCTTTAAGAACTTATAGGAGATGCACATTATCAGCTTTGATTATCACTCACACCTTTCAAACCCAGATAAGATTTACACTGCCAGCTACAGAACTGGGTTATAATGACTAAGTCATGTCCAACCCAGAATTGATGGACATGCTCCACCTAAAGAAAACCTTATCCCCTTGAGCCACACTCTCTAGGGATCTAAACCTCACCACAACAATAAACAGGACATGCTAGAGGGATAGATTCATGTCCCAGAGACTTCCCATGCTTTGGAACAAGATTCCAATGTACATTAGGCAGAGCTCCTCACTAACACTCTTCAAGAGAAACCTTGACGAGTGGATGGGAAACAGAAAGTTTACCCCGGGGATCACTTCAGTGGCTCTGCTGGACAGAGGCACAGGGAACTAATCTAAGGGGGCAGTGAAAGCCAACACATTCTGGCTAGGTTTATAAATGCCTTTGGGCAGATAGCCTAGTACCTACCTATGAACCTATGAACTAAATCCTCAAAATTATATCAACCTCAGTATTAGCCCATTGCTTTGTAGTACAGCCTTATCAGCTGTAACTTGCATTTGTACACACATGCACACACACACACACACACACACACACACACACACACACACACACACACACACACACACACACGCTCTCTCTCTCTCTCTGTCCCTCTCTCTCAGGGTTTCCCAGGAGAGGGTACTTATACTTTTCCAATAGTGGCATCCCTTTCCTGTATTTACCATACATACTACAACCAACCAGATTACTAACTTGATACTATGACTTCATTTGTTAAACTCTCTTCTAACAAGCTGAACAAAATTAAATTTTAATAGATGAAAGCCAAGCAATCTCCCTTCAAAAGGGAAAGATGCTAATAGTCACACGAGTTCTGTGATGATACCCTTCACTTATAAAATAAAACATTAGCGACAAGCTGTATAAATGAAGAAATGAAAACACTTTGCTTTTAAAATAAACTCATTGTTCTTGCAAGACGGTATTGCAGTTGTACAGGAAAACAAAATAAATTGCTTCATATGGATGGACTGATGACAAAAGAATATAACTACAACTTTTGCTGCTGTTTTTAATCACTTATTATACATGAGTGAAGCCTCAGGATAAAGATTAAGTCCAACACATCTATAATCCAGAAATGAACTTTCTCCACACTGCATAATAGCAGACAAAAGAAAAAAAAAACAACAGCAGCTCTAGTTTAGTGCAAGACACAGAAGTTAAACAGATTTCCCAATCCAAAAAGAAGCCATCTACAGCTTATAAAGACATTAATGTGACAACAGACATCGGATCCATGTTACTAAAAGAAAGCAATTTTAGATGTACACAACTAATGAAATACACAGCTATGTTCATTTAAATGTAATAAAACATATATCATCTGACAGTGATTGCATTCTGAAAGAATGTTTTACAAAGTCGGCCACATTTGTGTTCAAAACTTAAACTATGAGTATATGCTACCCGTAATGTGTAGTGCAGTGTACCTTTAAGAATCCCATATAGGCAAGGCTTGCATGACATCATATGACTCTCTCTTACTTACGCAGTTGATGCCATTACACAGGAGAGTGTGGTTGCTTACCTACTGGCTTCTGTGTGTCCGCTTGTTTATCACTTAAGCACAGATGCCTATGAAGAAGTAAGAAATCCATGCTCACAAAACATTACATGGGATAACAAGTGGTATTACACAGGGATTGTAGAAGTCAGCACAGCACAGATTTGTAGTTTTCAGTTTTTGATCTTCAGTCATCTAAATACCAGTGGTTACCACATTTTCAGAACTGTGAGGATCTGAATATAAAAACTGCAACAATATTGTATAACTGGATTAATCATTTGGTCACAGACAACAATTTAATGCAAAATAGCAGCCACTAGACAATGAACTCAATTGAAAACTGGGATAACAATTTGATGGAATAAAACAAAAGGTCATTGAGCAGACATTAACAATAATAACCAGAAACTAACAAAAATGAGTGCAACTCAGCTGAAGAAATCATAAAATGCCAAATGCGATGCAAAAAAAAATGTTCAGAAATAGTGAAATAACCAGATTTTTGAAGGATCCACCATTTATCTTCATGTCACATCTGCTTTAGATTTGGCATAAGTTCCAGTCCACCATTCTACAATTAACACATCCAGTGTTGTTGTTTCTTCAAGGTAACATGGTAGAAATCTGGAATCAATAGGTGTCAAATATCAGACTTTTGTGGTATTGCTTTGTGATTGTCAGGAAAGGAATACTGGCAGGTGATGATGCAATTAGTGTATTTAATACATCTAAGCCTACTGAAAAAACATCAGTCTAATGTAGTTGCCACTAAAAGTAAGTTGTAGTGGTATTGTGAGCCTAAGAAAGAACATAACTATGTACTACAACAATAAACTAGTAAAGCAAACAAGGCGACTCTGTCAGTACTACAACAATTTTTCTGTAGAAAACATGATTCATAAGAATCAAGTCCCTGAGTAAGTCACAGAGCTAAGGACTGCACTTGGCAATATGCAGATTCACTGCTAATAGAATCATGTGTGACATAAGAGATGACAAAATACAGAACAAACTTTTGTCTGAGTCTGATTTGACAATGGAAAGAGTTATGAGTGTGTTTATCATAGCAGAGTAAACCAATATTCAAATGGAAGGGCTTTCAGAAGGCTTAAATGTGCAAAATTAAACCTAAGCTGAAATTTGCTGGTAACAGAAATGATAATATAGTGAAGGCAAAGCATAATGTCTGAAATTCTTCAAACAGTATCACGGTATGGTTAAACTGAGAAATTATCAGCTCATTAAGTGCCATTTTGTTTAAGGACACATCTCGTTCTTAACTGAGTGTGATGTAAATGTGGACAAGCCATCCATTTTAAAGAAGTGTGTGCAAGTCTAGAAATAAAGGACAAAAGCCTGTTTTGCAAGTGATTATAACATAAGAAGCGAACTCTAATGAAGATATTAGCCACACTGACCTACAAAAGGCAGAGAATTATCTTTTTGTGATCACTGTAGGTTTGTGTTTAAAGACATTTTGATCACAGATTATTCACTGAGCTCATAAATTCAATTGATTTACCAATGCAAAAGTCACTGGACAAAAAACTTATATAAATACTACCTTTATTATTGTTATGTTAGATTATGGGACTGAGTTATCATTACCAGAAGTGGCTTATTCTGGGCACAAATTAAAACCATTGGGTCAGAAAAAGTGGTGCTTTGTGTAAGAAAATGGAACATACAGTTTATTTTGATGTTGTGTCATCATTGCAGCCTAACATTTTAAGAATATGAGTCAGTTCATAACATGCAGATGCAGTAGCAGTGAACTAGAGGGAACAATACAGTCAATAACAAAGATTTATACAATCACAGAGACAGTGATTCACACAGCTGCAGACACAATGGTTTGCACACTCACTGAGACATTGGTTTTCATGTTCACTAATGCAGTAATTCCTAAACTCGGCCAGTACAAAGTGTAAAGCCTCAAGACCAGAATGCAATGTGTGCTGATATGGAATCTCAAAGTACAAGTATAAAAGTGAGCACAAATTCTTCATTTGATATTTTTAAGTAGTCTGCTAATTTGTTTACTGCATTTTACATATCTGTATTTGAATGTCTTTGTAATGCTGAAAAATGACTTACAGCTACAATTATTGAAAATGATGATACTTACAGGATGGCCAGATAAAAGAAAAGTTACATTGCCATTTCAAGCCTGCTATATTTACCATGATGAATGTCAAGAATTATGGGGACCAACATTAAAATCTAACAACATGAGTGTGTCAAATCGGCTATGTAGTTTCTTGTTAGAGAGAATACATAAATCACACTTGGGGATTGTTAAGTAATAAGAAACAGCACGCAATGTTATATTCTGGCCAGAAAGGCTCTCTGGTGAAGAAGTTCAGATCTGCAACACAAACCAAAAATACAACTTCAAAGATGTAACCATAGCATATGAAATTACAGACTGATCATGGAGTAAAGTTGCTTCAGACTGATTCTAGTTCAAGGAAAGGCTGTATGCTAAGGCTCTAACAGAATGTACCTTCATACTGCCTAGATCTGGTTTACCATGGTGGGTATAACAAAAGACAATAACTGAAGGCAACCACATTGAAACAGTCTGTTTTGACATGGGTTGTCCTTTCTTTGTCCCATCATAAGAAATAAACAGCTGATCTGCTTTTCCGAAGGACTTAATTTGTCAAGATCGTACCTGAGGTGCCTATGCATGTCAATGTTTGTTCCTTCTAGTGTTAGTGTTAGGGGTAGAATGAGTGACATCAGCTGGATGTTCTAAAATTGTAAATGTGTCTTCTGTCCTTAACCAATCCAAGCTTCCCATTACAAAACCATATTTGTACTGTCATAGTAAAAATGTCTGCTTAAACTGACCTAGTTCATTATAAAAATGAAAGTGTTTAAACGTTCTATTTGCAGTTTACTCCATTCACCTGTAAATTTAAGAAATAGTACTGTTTTGTGTAAAAATATAAGATATTTAGTGAAACACTCACTACCCATACCATACAAAATACGTCATCAATAAACTCTATTTTAAGCCATTATGCAACTTTAAAAAAAACTTGGAAAATAAATCCATTCTCCCACCCAACAAATGCTGGAGCTATAACTGCAAATGCTACAAAGTTCAGTTGTGTAAGCTGCACTTATTTTAACAGTTGATTTTCAAATTCCAGAAGCATAGTTGGTTAAATCAATTCCCTGTGCCAATACCAAAAGTCAGCATTCCACCCCTTCAGTTCTTAAAATGAAGAGCAGAAAAAAAACACACTTCCCAGTAATAACCCAATCACTACATTGTAGAAATTGGATTATTACAACTACATCCACCCCCAGCTGTCTCTTCCCCTATTTCTGTGCTCTGCCCCGACCCTTCTTCCACACATTAGTAAAAATAATAATAATAATTTCTTCTTTTAAACTGTAGCAAGCAGTTGCTACAGTTTAGACAATGCACAGAACACTGCAGCTCTCCGGGTTGACCACAAATACAATACTGGCTTCCTCTAGGTATACTTCTGACTGATACTAAAGTCTTTTGGCTATATGGGTTGTATCCTGCCCAGGAAAACAACAACTGGCCAGCTTTCTAAAGCACTGGCTCTCTCCCACACCTATACTCTGTCTGCTGTTTTGCTCTTGAGGTGAAAGTCTCGACATCCATATCTGAAATAGTAATGATTGGAGATCCTGTCGTCATGCTCTTATTCTTATGAACCTAAGAAACTGCGCTTTGTAATCAAGTCTCCTTTCTGTGTGTCATAAAATACTGGCACAGCTTAGTAATGTATTGGTATTGTAAAAATAAATGTCTGCAATGACACAGCTTGATAATAAAATGAAATAATACCTGCGGTTCTAGCTTTACCTGTAATGCATAAAGGCCAGCAGTGCTGGCTTTAGCTGAAATGCATAAACACCTACAGTGCCAGCTTTAACTATAGTGCATAAACACCTGCAGTGCCAGCTTTAACTGTAGTGTATAAACACCTGCAGTGCCAGCTATAACTATAGTACATAAGCACCTACAGTGCTAGATTTAACTACAGTGCATAAACACCTGCAGTGCCAGCTTTGACTATAGTGCATAAACACCTGCAGTGCCAGCTTTAACTATAGTTCATAAACACCTGCAGTGCCAGCTATAACTATAGTACATAAGCACCTACAGTGCTAGCTTTAACTATAGTGCATAAACACCTGCAGTGCCAGCTGTAACTATAGTACATAAGCACCTACAGCGCTAGCTTTAACTATAGTGCATAAGCACCTGCAGTGCCAGGTATAATTATAGTACATAAGCACCTGCAGTGCTAGCTTTAACTACAGTGCATAAACACCTGCAGTGCCAGCTTTAACTACAGTGCATAAACACCTGCAGTGCCAGCTTTGACTATAGTGCATAAACACCTACAGTGCCAGCTTTAACTATAGTTCATAAACACCTGCAGTGCCAGCTATAACTATAGTACATAAGCACCTACAGTGCTAGCTTTAACTATAGTTCGTAAACACCTGCAGTGCCAGCTATAACTAAAGTGCATTAAACACCTGCAGTGCCAGCTTTAACTGTAGTACATAAGCACCTACAGCGCTAGCTTTAACTATAGTGCATAAACACCTGCAGTGCCAGCTTTAACTATAGTGCATAAATGCCTGCAGTGCCAGCTATAACTATAGTACACAAGCACCTATAGTGCTAGATTTAACTATAGTGCATAAACACCTGCAGTACCAGCTTTAACTATAGTGCATAAACACCTGCAGTACCATCTTTAACTATAGTGCATAAACACCTGCAGTGCCAGCTTTAACTGTAGTGCATAAACACCTGCAGTGCCAGCATTAACTATAGTACATTAACACCTGCAGTGCCAGCTTTAACTATAGTGCATAAACACCTGCAGTGCCAGCTTTAACTATAGTACGTTAACACCTGCAGTGCCAGCTTTAACTACAGTGCATAAACACCCTGCAGTGCCAGCTTTAACTATAGTGCATAAACACCTGCAGTGCCAGCTTTAACTATAGTACATAAACACCTGCAGTGCCGGCTGTTACTATAGTGCATAAACACCTGCAGTGCTAGCTAAAGGCCCAGAGTGGTAGGTTAAACTATAATGCACAGGTAGGCATTGTTTATGTTAAATTAGGTTTTACAGCCCAGCATACAGGATGAGATGGTATCTGTGTGGGTAACCAGATATCAAATCTTTGTTTCAGGAAGTAATATCAGATTTGTCATGCTGCTTACAGCATTAACTAGGCAAAGCATTAAACTTCTATTCCCCTGCAGCTCTCGGCTCCTTGTAAATCTACTCAACACTAACTCAACTGCAACTCGCAGCAGCTCAAGAAAACTGGGAAAAAAAAAAAAATATGTATTGGGGGAAAAAAAACCCAAAACATTGGGAACATTAACTGCATAACACATCAGCCTTATTTGTAAAGAGAGGAAAACTGACAACTGGCTATCATTTGGTGTTCAGTTCTCACCATAGCTGCCAACCTCTTCCTACAATAAACACCAGCCCCTCAAACATATCAGTGAATTCAGTTTCTGCCATATGTCCAACCTTAGCACAAAAACCTGACGAAGCCAATAATGGGGAATACAGTCCCAAAAATAGGGGCAAATTTAAAATATTCATCTTATAAGCTAGAAAATTGCTAGAAAAAAAAGTGTGTACTATTATATATTGAAGAACATAAAGTTTGAAATTCAAAAAATGTCAAGTTCAATTTACTGCTGACAGAACAAAACAACAGCATTTTCAGCAGAATGGTGGTGGGTAGGGAACTCAGTCTTAACACCTGCATACAGTAGTACAGGTCTGCCTGAGGTATTCCCACTCGACACCCATAAGCAGAAACTAAAGGCAAGTATCATACACAACTAATATAACATAAAAAGCAAGTACCATACCATACACAACATATAAAATAAAAAAGGGGCACCATACACATCATTGTAAAGTAAAAAGCACCATACACTTACCTGTCTGTTGCTGTCTTTCTCCTCCTATCCAGCCTACCCCCATAATACTCAAGACAATTTAAAAAAATATTTTTTTTCTATTTTTATTTCATTCTGAGGGGGCTGCAGTCTGGCAGACCGATAGCATGGGCTGCCCCTGGATTGAGACATCAGTGGAGTGGTCCTTTTCACTTGTTTTGTACTCTTATATAGGATAGCCATTTTAGTGGCATTAATTGAGATACATAGAGGGACATAAAAAGGATAAATGTTGTCTCTAGAAAGAGATGAGTAAGGTGTATGGTGTTGCCAAGTGTCAAAAGAATATAAAAATGTTGTGTTCTTTCTTTTTTTCACTTTCAAAGTATAAAAAGTGGGTAGAAGTGGTCTTAAACTGCCATCATCACACCACATAGGAGATCACATACATTGCATATGTAGGTTCATTTTCTCAAGTTAATA